>NC_045426.1:526360317-526660317 GCF_902635505.1 Sarcophilus harrisii
AAGGTTGCAAATTCCAAAGAAATAATGATGGAATTTTAAAATATATCCACAAAAATATATTTGTCTGTACTCATTTACTTCCCTTTATTCCCCCTGAAAAGCAAAGGAAAATTGAACTGAAGATTACCCCCCCCAAAAAAAGAAAAATCAAGCCATAGACGTAGATGTGAAATATAGTACAGTAGAGACTAATATCCCATATGAAATCTTATGTCATGAAACCAAGGTCACTAATGTATCTAGAATCAAATCAGATGAAAAATAAGAAACCATTTCTCTTTGCATTAAATAAGCATGTAATATTCAAAGATATAGAAAGTTCTAAATGTAAACTACACATATGCAAAATGAATTAACTCAGTGTACATCTTCTGGCAATTACCATTATAGCTCTTGTACATTTTATATTTCAAGGCACAAGAAGTTGAAGAAGTAGAAAAATAAAATATGATTTCTTTCCAAAAGGAATGATTCTGTATCTTCATTAGTATTTAAGACTACTACCTACATGCAGTGCACCCAAAATTGTTACCCATACAATCCAAGCTGTGGAAGATAGAGAATAATATTTGAATAGAATTAAGGCAATATTTTAATTTTAGAGTGAATTTTATTCTGTGATGTTCAAGAGTTCTATATTCAGCGCTATCTAATTGATATTATAGCTAGTCAGAAAGATTTATACTCAAATTGATTAAATAATTTAATGAATATTTAATTGTAATTAAACTTTATTCTTCACAGCCCATCTACTCTATTCCTCTGATTCTATGATGATCTCATGATATCAAGGAATAAATTTGACCCCCCCCAAAAGGAGAATGATTATATGAAACAATATTTTTAGCTCAGGTGCATATATATAATTATGATGAATAATTTGATAATATAACTTTGGAAACTCGAGTTAAATGTAATTGTATTTACATAGTCATTATTGTACTTTCTTCTTTTATACTATCAATTTTGGAAATGCAGGTATAGGAATGATTGTTTTTTAATAACAATAGCTATTCTGTCTTTTAGCATATGGATTTTTTAATCTCATACTAAAAACTATAATGGTAATTCCAAAATGGCTGAAACTGAAACCTGATCTTATTTTGGCCACTTCCCTCCCACCTTCCCTTCTCCCCCCCCAAAATAGTTTTAACTTGTTGCATTAAATTTCTAAATTAGAGATGTAGGTAAAGGTTTGATTTATTTTTTATTTGTCAAAGTATTTTATAATTTCATTGAATCTTTGCAAGGTTAGTATCATTATTTCATAATGTCCTTCTTTGTGAGTCTTACGGGATGAAACTTGCCAGTACTTATTGCCTAAATATGCCATAGTAGAAAGATATATTGTATTTATAAACCATAGGGCAAAGTGTTAGCTGAAATAAAAGCACCCTCCAAAATTATCATTTATACACTTCTAATAAGTGCAGTCTACCAAATTTATCTCTAATTGTAGATAGCCACTAGTCTTAGAATAAAGAAATATCATTAAAGAGGAACAAAAGAATTTTTCTGTATTTTCTGTAGTAGTCCTCAAACTTGCTTTCTTCATGTCAGGAAAGTTTTTGAAACATAAACAGCATTTACTTGCCATTGGTAGTGAGTAATATGGAGTTTATTGTTTTGTGAGCTCTTCAGCATATTCAAGAAAACCATCTAATTCGCATTATTAAGTAAAAAGTTATTAAAGAAGACCTTGATCAAATCAAGTAAAAAAATTTCCATATCCTTAAGTTGTTAGTAAATTCAATATAGTTTATTTAAGCAGAATCATATATACTGTATATTAACTTTTCTGAGCAATCTTTACTCAGCACAGAAAGGCCAGATGTATGGGAATTGTAAAAAATCAGGATATGCATAAAAACTGTTCAAGTGCATAAAGCAGCCCCATCTGGAAGACATCTAACAGAAATGAAGTTGTACAAAACCATTCCATTGATAATAAAGCTAATTTTTATGGGTCTGACAAGTATGTAATTATGTTCAGTGGTGCTTTTCAGATTTTATCACAGTCAATAAACCGCAGTGGTAATTTCATTCCCATTTGACATATTTACATGGAAACATTTGATTGGAGGAATTAGTAACCCTGAAAGCCTTGATAGATATGTTTTAATGATCTGTGACCTCCACAGTCCCTCATCTGTTTATTGTTGCAACAGGCGAGAAGTCATTCCTCTGTGACCTTTGTGGCTTTGCCGGTGGGACACGGCATGCCCTCACCAAGCATCGGAGGCAGCACACAGGTCAGTAGGACTGTCTTTGCCCTTTGGTATTTTCTCTGCAGCAAGAGCTTATCATCTAGTGTGGAAACTAAAGCAAGTGAAATAAAATATTCCAACACAAATAATACATGCGCTCATCATTTGCTTTACCTTTTTTCATTTTTGTAAAATCTGTGTGCTTAGACTCTAGAGCAAATGTTATTTGAATAAGGTAAGACTTTAAATAATCTGGGTTTTTTATATATAAAAATAGTTAAATCATACATCTTAGGGATCAGGTGTCTTTGGCAAATTAATGTTAAATAGAAAGAAAGATTCACCCTCTCCATTTTCCCTTGTCCCTTTCCCTGCCTTTTCCTCCTTTTCCCTCTTCTTCTCTCTGATATTTTATCTTTCTCTTTCTCTCTTTTTCCCTCCCTCCTTTCCCACCCCCTACTCCTGGCCTAGATCAATGAACCTATTCTCTGCTTGGCAAGAATCTCCTTAAAAGATCCTGGGTGAATATTAGTGATGGCATATCTCTAGTTTAATATTGAGCTGCAGAATATAGTTTGTTTTCATTGTTGTATCAATTATCCTTTTAACTTAAAAATTTCAGATGGATTTAACTTTACATGAGACTCAGGCTGTAGTTGTATAGAGTGTTTCTCTTTGCAACTGGCATGTATTACTATTTGCACAACTTAATTAATGGGGAAAGAAATGGGCTCCTCAGGAATGAAGACTAAATAGTTTCATGACTTTAATTTTTCTCAGTTGCTCATTTAATTAAAATTTCTTTTTTTTGGTAAGTCTTCATGAATTGTCTATGTAAAGATTGCTTTTCATTATTTGAATCGTCTTTGGTTAAGACTTGTCAAACAAAATTTCTAAAACTAAGCTTCCATTTACATACAAAATTAATTTCAGTAAATGTCTGTGAAAGTGCTTTGTTTGGTGATGTTTGTTTCTTGACCTGTGTAGTTTAATGGTGATTCAAGGAACAAAATATCTTGCCCTCAGTAATACCTGTGCTAGGTAATACAGTCCATAGTATATGAAATAAAAATTAATATTCTAATCAGAATGGACATTTCTGAGTTTACGAAGTTTACCAAGAAAATGAATCTTAAGAATAGCCACAAATTCAAACATATTTATGTATTCTTTCCGGGATTTAATATTTATAATATCAAATACTGTTCTGATGTGCAGTAGTCATAGTCTCCAGTCACACCATTGAGTAATCTAACTTGTGCTCTATGTTTTAATACTAAAGTTTGTCAGTTTATTGCCACTTGAGTTATGACTATTTAAATGTTACTAGTAGCTAACCTCATCCCAACCTGGTCTGGCCCTGGAGAGCCACAAAATACTCTTGCATGATACCTCTGTCAGCATAGCAGGGCTCTCATGATCTGGCATGTGCTCCACTCTTGCCACCCCAGTGGAGACACTAATGCTATGATCAGAGGCATTTACAGGTGATAGATCATGAAGCTTGCATCTAGCAGGCATAACTTTATATTTTATGTCAGGACCAGAGGCTCCTTATTACTTTGCTATTAACTTTATGCTATATAGGACAATGTCTCAGAGACAGAGGTATCTGTCTTTTTGGCATTTATCTGCCTCTGTGGCACAAACAATCAGAGATGATTCTTTAACACAAAAATCAGCTCTTAAGTCTATTTGCTTCAAAGAAAACATCCCAGTATAACTCAGCATAGGCTTGGGGCTGTTATGCTGGATTTACAATATTTTTATCCCACAAACAACATTTTTTCTGCCATGAGCTTCATATAGTATACTTGGAATCTATATTTCTCTGATGTATCCCTGTTTGACGTGGTTTACCCTGTCCGTAGAGTACCCGAGCAAATTACAATCAGGCTCGAAAGGGATAGGTATCAAAAGTGCTCCAAATGGCTTAAATAATTCCCTACTGCAATACAAACTGTCTAGAGGGCTGACACAAAACATCTTCCATTTTAAGATTTACTTTTATCACCTGTCAGAGACCCTTGATTCAAGGGCAAGGGAGCAAATCCTCACATGTAGTTGAAGAGTCCTGACCAGCTCCATAACCTCCAGTCTGGAGCAAAGAGGTGTAAAGGAAATAAGAGGGTAGTTAGTCTTGAATAGTTGATGCAGAAAAGGACTCCTTCTCTGTGTCTGTAGCCATCCTGTGGTTGGACTTCCATCTTTTTTTTTTTCTCTCTTGCTATGCTCTCAGTGGTCCATATGTTTGGGCATTTTTTTCCCAGCTATTTTAGCAATGATTACTAACTTTTAAGAAAAAAAATTTAAAATGAAGCACTCCAGTAAATGGATTTATATGTAGGATGGGAAGAGATATGACATTTACTGTATAATACATGTATATATAAATCCTTAGGAAAGCTATGACATCTGTAATACCAAAGGTATCAACCTCAAAGAATTGCTGTGAGGTTCAAGTGAGATGATGTCTTTTTAAACCTTGAAACTTTAAGTAAATATCATCCATTAACTTTCTCACCCTTATAATCATGAGACTTGCTATGTAATCTGCCAATCTTGGTCTTGCTGACCTTGAGATGAGCTCTCTGACCTCTGCACCATATTGTATGTAAAACTCAAACAATATAAATTAGTAATTATTATACTAAATTTAAATAAGATCCCTTAAGAGAGTATAATATTTATGCTAATTACATTGGAATGCACCACTCCATGTACATTCTGAGGTTCAGAATAAGCTGCAGATGTCTTGAGTGAGGTCTTGCATCTTGGATACAAAACTGGTCAATAAAAACCTGTGTCCAGATCTGAATGTACAATATATCATCCAACATCCAACCAATGTTGCACATTACTCAGAATTAAATTGTGAAAGACTTTAAATGCCAGGCTAAGTACTTTGCATTTTGTCCTTGAGAATCACTAAAAAAACAACAAAAAAAAAAAGCCCAAACAAACATTTTTGTGCTGATGTTGTCAAAATTGTGCCCCCGGAAGAATATTTTTGGAAGCTGTGGGAAGTATTGATTAGAGAAAGATGTAACATGAAGACCAGTGAGGTCTATATTGTTATTGTGTAATAATTACTTTATATTATTACCTAGTTTGAAATGATTATAATTTGGATCAGAGTGACAAATAATTGTTCATGGTATTAAGGAAAGAAATTGAATTTATATAGAAGAAGCTTTTGGTATTGGCTTTAGTATAGTTTTGAAACAATTGTAAGTATGAGCCCAGAGTGTAAAAGATAAGAAAACATTACTACTTATTTGGGAAAAATAATAAATAAAAAGAAAAAAAAAGATGGTAGGTAGAGAAAGTAATATGATTCAGAGGTGTGTGAGGGCGGAGGGTTAGAGAGAGAGACATACACAGTGTGGGAATGGTCAATTCGGTTTTAAAAGGTGAATTTATAAAAATGATTTAATTAACACATCACCTTTTTTGGTTTATTCTAGTGTTGAATAACATTAATAATTTTTAAAGTTTTTCTTTAAAAAAAAAAAAAGCTAATTTAACTCTGAAAGTACACATTTTGCCCTTTCCTTTCAGGAAAAGAAAAACAGTGTTTCAGTTTCATCATAATAATCTGCCTTCTTATAATTGCTACCTATTGGTTTATGCTTACTTCTTTGTGGCCTATCAAAACAAGAATAATAATCTCTTTTCTACATGATAACCTTTAAAATATATGAAAGCGGCCATAATCTCTTTTTGTTCCCTCCTCCATAATCTATATAATTTCGTGTCTTTAACTGGTTTTTGTAATGGCTTTTTGCAGTACTATTTTGAATTTTCTCTGGGAATGTTCCAGATGTCCACATTTTAAAATGTAGGCTTTAGAGTTAGACTAGTATGGATTTTGTCTAATAAATCTAATAAATAATGTCATCACCTGCCTTGTATTGTCTCTATACTTTTCTTCATGTTACACATTATTCATTAACTTGTTATCTGCCTTCTCTCACCATTGATCCATTCTCCTAAACTACTCAAGTTTCTCTCACTTCTCAGTCAACTTTCCAGCCATATTACCTCCATTCTTTACTGAATTCAACCCATTCTTCCTGTTAGTCAGCATCATCTTTATCCCAATTCTTTTATTAAAAATATGAATCATCATCCTAGATTCATATCACTTGAAGATTTGGCATGTATGTATTTACATCTTCATCTATCAAATAGAAGACGTTTAAGGACAGATTTCAAAACTTTCCTACAAAACTAGACAAAGATATGTTAATAATAATTCAGATGTGGGCAATCTATCTGTTCAAAATCTACCCAATTACATTCAATTGAAACCTTTCCTGAGTCTAAATCTCTACTGATATTTACTTATGTGTGCTATTTCCTATTCTTTTTATCATTTTGATCCCCACCTCCCACATTTACAACATTTGAAATCTTGACTAGTTCCATTAATATTTCCCCCTTTCCCTCTTTATGCAACCCAGCATTCAAATAGTTGAAATGTACTGTAAGTTCTATAAATACTTGATGTATTTGAACACTTATGGATCCTTATAACAACAATTCTGGGAGGCAGGAAATCCAGGTATTCTGCAACATTAAAGGACCCATACGGTACATTTCAACTATTTTATTAACACCTTTATTAAGATTTTTCTTTTGGTCACATTAGGAATGAGTACTTTACTGTCTCCTATTTATTATTGTTTTCTCTCTTTTGAAATTACTTTATCTTAATAAGAGAAATGCTTATCAGAACACTAGAGAGGTTCCCTCTGTCATTGATCAGATTTGAAACAATGATAAAAGATGGACATGGTTTTTTTGAAGGAGTTATAGGAAGCTAGGCATAATAACAAATTATATTGTTTGTTGAATTACAAATGTCCAATTGTTCTTGAAATTGTTGAGAAATAGTGATACACAACAACAAAAAATATCTGGCCTAGAGAATTTCACTGCTTGGCATATTATTGAAATCTAAATTTATTATTTATTTATTACTTGCCTACTATTTAGAAAATACTGAGCTAAGTGCTATGGAAAAAGCCAGCTTTAGATGAGACATGGTTTCTACCACTGTGGAATTTATGTTCAGGAGGGAGTAAGATAGGCATAATATTGTGTAAAATGTACATGACAAACCTGGAGATAAAGTGATAAGAGGAATTTTAACTAATTTGTATTTTTCTATTATGTAGATGTGTTAATAAACAATTGTTGATCTCTTCAAATACATTGAAAGTACATCACTTTTAAACAGTTTGCCACTCCATATATTTTTCTAAAATGAATTTTAATTACCTAGATGCATGAATTTTAAAAGTATGTTGCCAATTCATAGCATTTCTTGATATATTATAGGAGAGAAACCATTCAAATGTGATGAGTGCAACTTTGCCTCCACAACCCAGTCCCATCTGACTCGACATAAACGTGTTCATACAGGAGAAAAACCCTACAGATGTCCCTGGTGTGACTACAGGTAATGATTTACTAAGAAACAGGTGCTGAGTTGATGTTCTGAAAATTACTTAAATCACTGATAAATATAGATCTTAAATATATGAATGTGTCGGTGCCACACAGGGATTAAGGAGTCTTTTTTGAATATTTTTAATATTCATACTTGATGATGATATGCAAACAGTATATTCTCATCTTATTGCTATATGTTGATTAGTACTTAGTCATTAGCAATATGTTATAATTTATATATATTCAGCATATATCAATCTTTCCATTGCTGTTTATATAATTCATAAATATTCTTTTTTAGAGATTGTGGTATTCTGTGATATGCTGTTTTATTGAGTCAATGGAGAATATTTATGGTAACATTATACATTTTGTTTCAATTTGGAACAGGTTCATTGAGCAAGATGCACAATTTTTCAATTTAAACCATCCTATTTTATTGTGTATTCATTTCTGGCCCCTATTCATTGTCTTCTTATGGAATCTAACTAAGGTAGATATAGATATAGTGATTGACTAGATCTATCATTTTTTGTTGAAATTTACATAATTGTGTAAAAGGAATTTTTTTGCCAATAAGTTTTTCCTATGTGCATAGTTATGCTGCTCTTTTCAGTTATGATCAATTGAATTTAGGATGTTGTGGAAGTATTTCAGAGTATTTCAGAGATGTCAACACAATATCATTTACCGACTAGAATGGCAACTCATGGAAATTTCTTTGAGAATTCTCTCCCCCCCCCCCTTTTTTTTTTTTGCCTGTGAAGTCTCTATAACAGTGACAAATATGTGTCACACTATAATATTAATCAGAAAAACACCAAATTTAATTCTGTTACAGATTTCAAGGAATATTATGATTTTAAGTGATAAGTGTGACACTTTGTTAGAAATGATTAAGATTGCTTTTAAGCATACCTAATCAAATGTGTTATCATAGTAAATAAGCAGAGAAGCATGCTATACTCTTGAAATTTTTTATTCTTTTGTATGTTTTGAGCTTCCTACTAAATGCTTTTTGATGCAGTGATTGAATATAAGGAGATATTTTGCTATAGAATATAGATTTTGTAAGTTTGTCTTGGCTTTTTATTATTCATATTTTCATCCTGGTTATGCTCCAAACTTGTGTGATTCATTTTAAGTTTTTGTAGTATTTAGAAAATGGACAAGTGAATAGGTATTCATTATCATCACAATCATGTTATTTTGACAATATCATTATTATCATTTGAAATCTTAACCTCTTTCAGATTTTTGAATCTCTCAGTCCTCGCAATTTATATTATTTCCAGTTTAGACCTTCTTGGTATTTACTTGGCCTTGTCTTTCTGCTTGTTATTTTTCTTTTCTATGTTGCCATTCCTACTTTCTGGTACATGTAGAATACTAGAAACTGTTCAAATAGTGTTCAAATAATTTGGTGACATTCGCATTGATGGAAATGATACTTTGCTGTAGAATCATTATATCATGATTGAAATTAAGGTAAATGGACACACAAAGTCCTAATCATGCTCACTTTATTGGTAAAGTTAGTAATTACCAACAATTTGATTTTTTTGGTTCCTCAGTCAGCCAAAAGTCATGAGACCTATCTCTTTACATATAACTTTTTGAAGTACAAGAACCAGAAGCATCACAGATAGAAAACAATGTGATTGATTGCACAATCTGAAGAATCATGGAAGATGGAAAACTGTATGATTAGATGGAACTCTGGAATGCAAGGCTAGCAACAGCCCTTCCATCTTGTTGCTATAGAAATTTCCTAGATGCTAGGGGGTAAACTGCATGGCTAGTTAGTGTCAGAGTGATAACAGACCAGACTTTCTTGAAGGACAGGCAGTATTGTGGACATAACAGGCTTCCTACTTCCACCTGCATCTTAGTGAGATAGCAGATCTCCCCTAATTGTACATGGGTATGCTAGACTGTGTAGAGATAATGCACACTGCATTAAGGTGATTTATAACATAACTGAATTTCAAACTTACTCGCAGAGAGAAGACTGAACTTCTGGACTCATGAACTTTTGAACTTAACTCAAAGACAAAGACACATGGCTCAGGCAGTTAGAGAATAGAATCAATTACAGAATGGAATCAATTGAAAATAGAAATTCAATATTTTATTTTCTAAATGACAAATGTTTGACATTTTTTGTCTAGTTTTCTCCTTCCAGTTTCTTCTTTTATCTTCAAGTGATCTGACTTAGCTTACTTTTCATTGAGCCAAACTTTCTAACTCCATGTTCCCTACACATACACAAAAATTGTGTGTGTGTGTGTGTGTGTGTGTGTGTGTATGTTAAATAATGATATTGCTAATGCAAGAGGCAAAATGGAATATATGCATAGAAAGACTTCAGGCTGACCTAGATTGAAATCCTGCTTCTGATTCCGATGAGAAATATAAATTTCAATAGCTTAAATGGTTTTTTGAAAGACACACAGAATATGTAAGAAGGATGAATTGGAACCTGGGTTTTATAAACTGAAATCCATGGTTCTTTGTACTACACTACTCGAGTTGGTTTTATGAAAGAATATTTATTCGGAAATACTGTTTTTGACTGTCATTTCATTATTGTTGGAAAGGAGATCGTGTTTTCTCATTGAGTGGATTCCTAGGTTTTCTTGTCTTTGTTATTGCAGGTGTTTGTTTTTTAAAAACATAAATTTTTATTTGTATCTATTTCTTAAATTACCAGAATTTTCCTTCTTGTCCTTTCCCCCAGAGAATCATTCCACAAAGCAAATAATATTTTCCTTAAAGAAAAAGGGAAAAGTGAGAACAAAATAATCAACCAAACAAATTAATGTTTCAAAAAAATCTGAGAGCATATGTAGTGAATTTCATCTGTGAACCTTCAACTTCTGCGAAGGAGCAATGTCTCTTCTTTGGGGCCAGATTTGTCCTTTTTTTATCGTTTTAGTTTTACAACCTTCACTTCTGAATATTTTGTAGTTAATTCCATTACATTATTGTAATCACTGTATATATTGTTTCCTGTGCTGTGCTTACTTCATTTGGCACCATATCATCTAAATTTTTCCATTTGCAGCAGATTTATGCCCAACATTTTAACTCTTCCCCAAGTAATAGACATTCACTTTGTTTCAAATTCTTTGTGACCACAAAAGTGCTATAGGAAATATTTTATTGTAATGAGGACTCTCTTCTGGTAGGCTTATATCCCAAGGAATATAGTTGAATCTCTGGATTAAATGGATAGACGTTTTAATAACTTTATTTGTGTAATTCCAAATTGCTTTCCAAAATTGTTATGTACTCATTCACTGATTTATAACTCATTATACTGGTGTCTTCCTACAATTCTGTCTGACATAATATTTAAAAACAAAATGTTCCAAATCACATGATTACTTCACTAGATGCAAAAAAGCTTCAACAAAGTATAGTACTCATTTATGCTAAAAATCTATAAAGTATAGGCCTTTTAAAATGCCATAAAATATGTAGGCATTTTAAAATAAAAAAAGTGAAATGTTTTTATCTAACATTGAAAACAAGTATGTAACTTCACCACAAATTTCCCAGTAAGTAAATTTCCCAGGAGCAAAATTAGGATGTTCTTTTTCACTGCTATTATTGATATAATTCAGAAACATGCCATAACAGAAAGAAATTAAAGGCATAGATGTGGTCAAAGAAGAGATAATATCCATCTTTGTTGATGAGATAATTTACTTTGGAAATTCTAGGGAATGAGGAGATATACTAATTTGGGTAATTATTAGCTTAAGAAAAATTGCATGCTTCAAAATAAACCCACAAAAATAAATAGCATTGCTGTGTTATCATAACAAAATGCCAGATGCAAAAACATAAAGTGAAATCCCATTCAACATGCATAAATGTTTGGAGATTAACTTATCAAAGTACACAAAATAATTTTATCAATAAATAAATTACTTCCATTTATCCCTCCATTCAGCATCATCCAAATATTTTTTCATTATGATTGTCTCCTTTGTTCTTAAATTTCTTCTCTTGAATATATCTTCTTAAAACCTAACTTTTACTCTACTTTCCTTTTTCTGATCTTGTTCACACATCTTCAAGAATCAGTATAAATCCATTAGAAATGTCATGCCATGTTAGTGCCATATGTTTTTTTGGCAGCATTACTAAACTACCTGATCACTTTTAAGATTGTATGGATGGGAGTAATATATATATATATATAAACATTATAATGAGCACCATTTGAATAGTTGAAATCATCATAACTTGTGATATAGAGGAGAAGGAAAAAAGATTAAGTTTTGGTTTTTAAGCACCTGGTAATTTGGTGACCAAGATAAAGAAGGGGTACCATTGAACAAAAGTTTTTGAACAAATTAAAAGCGGAAGTTATAGGCAGAAGTAGGCACAGTGTAATTGCAATTTCATAGAAAGCAACTGAGGAGAATTTTAGGAACATGTGTGTGGTTGTCCTCAGGCAGGAGGCATCAAGGAAGCTAGGCAATGAGAAAATGCAGAGCAAGGGTTAATTAGAATATCATCAATACTTTCAAGATAATTTTTAACAAAGTGCTAGGCTAGATGTCAGTTTGAAAGAAGTCAGTAATGAAGTTTATGATGTGAGTCTGGAAGCTGCGATTATGATCTATTTTTGGCAAATTGATCCATTTGACAGAGGAGAGGGTGTGGTGGGGGGATGGGGAGAAGGGTTCATTTTAGTAAAGAGGAGGCTTGACTCTCCTTGTACATGTGGTCATGAAACAGAGAAAGGCTAACAGAGTCAGTCAAGAAAAGCATGATTCTATGAAATATGAAGTTGTAGCAAAACAGGCCACTTGTTAGTAGTTGTGGTGGAATTGGTTTGAAGATAGAGAAAAAGATTTTGAACCACAATGTAGTAAGGATTACATTATATCAACAACTAAAACATGAAAGGATTGTAATATCCAAACTTTCCTTTGTCTCAGATGATGTTACCATAACTAAATAAACTTAAAATATACTGTTTCATTTTAAGATTAGGTTTAAGAGTAATTGATTAATCACTTTTAGTTATGATCACATTTTTAATATGGTTCAAAACTCTCCTGTTAAAGCAGTGATTATAGCATTCATAGTAGTAGTAAATGTTACAGTTCCATCTGCTGTCTTTTATTCCATTTGACATCTATCTTTTTGAAAGTTTCATTGTTTTAATATCTAAATGCTTTGAATAGTCACCCACCTGGGGAGACATTATTACTTTTTGACACATTTGTTATGGTGGTGAACTGAGGTTACCTACTTTGGGATCCACATTTTGGGAGTTATTTTCACTTAAATTAAGGAAAGCCATGAATAAAAATGTGTCTTACATTTTGCCTAGAATCTTAAAATAGTTGATGCCTAAAGCAGAACCCATAGAGATCATATTGTCCCATCCCCTCAAATTTTAGGTAAGAGAATGTTATAGAAAAGTTGGATTTTTTTTTTAACAAGAAATTAATTATACTCTATCATTTTGATTATCTAATGCTCTTTTCATCAAATAATACCTTCTCTTTTGGACAATAAGGTTCCTGTAGCTTACAGTGTTTTGCTTATTGGGTGACTAATTTTGGAATTCCATGGTTTTGTTAATTTCTGCCCACAAAAAGACGATTTAAGCCATTTTCATTGTAGAGATAAAGTTTTTAAGAATTTGTGTGGTACATGGTAGCCAGGGCAATTACTTTTATTATTTTTAACAGTAACTGAAGCCTTTCCATTAAGTATGTTTCTTTAAAAATATAAATATAAATCATCATGCTCTTATAAGAGATGAAATTTGCATTCACCAAAGATGTCTTTTTATTTTTAATTAGTCACCTTAAGTAATTTTTATTGTAAAGCAGAAAATGAATATTTTAAATTAATATTTTGGAAAGCTGGCATGCATTTCAACTTTCCTTATTTCTCAGAAATATCCATTTATTTCCATTCATAAATAGTTATTATAAGTGGAAATCCTTTGATGCTCATTCCTTTTCAGATTTTATTTAATTCTGGTTAGTACAGTGACAGTTTCAATCTTTGAGATTCGGTTGTTGAATTTTTTATCAGGAAAATCTGAATCTGAACCTTTTTTCTAACACTTATAAGTAATTTGAATGTGGGTAAATCACTTAACTATTTGAGCTTCAGTTTCTTCATCTATAAAACAAAGGTATTGAACTTAATGAAATCTATAAAGTCTCTCAATCTCTAATTTTATTATTCTCTGATCCCATGAACTACAATTTAGCTGATTTGAAAGTATGTTTATAATTCTAGCCAAACTTAAAGTTGTATTAATACCAGGAATTCAAGTTATGACCTGAATAATATTATTTCAGCTTAATGCACAATGAATTGAGCTAGTTGAATTCATCCATGCTTCCACTGCTAAGTTATGAATTAACAGGATCTTGCTTTTTAAAAATTTATTGTAGAGACTATTACTGCTATATTTTTTATTTCATTAATGTCACCCTGAATCCCATTAATATCCCTCAGATTTTTAAAAAAATATTTTTATAAAAATTGAAAGAATGTATCATGCTTTATTAATTAGTGAATATTTTTAGTATTTTTTCAGAGGGATGATTACATATCTTATTGGCAGGACATTTTTATTTTCAAGTTTTTATTTAGCTTGCTTTTAGAGATGAAATTAAATACAAAAAAATGCTAGTGCAAGAATTATTCAGAAGTTACTTCTAAGTTACTACTAACTACAGAAGTGAGTTATACTAACAAATTAAATATAGAATTTGCAGTTACTAAATGGGTAAATTAAATTTGCTTTTATTTTAGCAACAGAAATATCAGAAGGAGATAGTAACAAATGAGATGAAAACAGAAAATAATTTTGATTACAAGAATATAATAGATAGAAAATTTGCCTTAATTTACCACCACTGTGTAGAATAATTTTGTCTCTGCCGAAATTTTCAAAAACCTGTGATTTTTCCCAATCTCATATCTTTGTCTGACATTTGAGAAATCCTAAACATATAGAATACTCGTAATTCTTTTATTGTTTTATTATTTCACATATTTCATTTATCATTATTATCATTACCAATATGTAATACTGTACTTGTACTTTTGAAGTTAAGCTTTTGGGGGGAGGGGTAATTTTTGTTTTGATGCCCTTATGATAAATAGGAGAGTAAAGTTACCTGACACAAAGTAAGCGATAATTCATGTCATGTCAACATGCATATAGCATTATGTTCAGATAAAACAAAATAATCAGAAATTTAAGAATTATTTTTACTTCATTATAAAATATTTTGCTCATTTTTATAAAGCCAACATTGGGTAGAAAAAAGCAGTAGTGATAATTATTATTCATGAAAAACATGAATATGGAAAATTATCATAGATTTGTTTACAAAAGCATTGTATAATTGGTCTTTTGAGCTTGGGGCTATTCTTCAAGTTTGCATTATTAATTTAGCCAGTGACACCTCATTCTATTTAGATATAAACATATATTCTTTTTCTAAGCTGTATCTGAGCACTATGATCAAATGCCTTTCCCATTTTATCATTTCTCTAAAACTTTTTTCATCATTGATTCTATTCATAAAATAACATATAGCATTTATTTGCCCTCATAGGACATGTTGTAACTATTGTTTATGCACCTTAGATTTTAGGATTTTTCATATATGAAAAAGCAAAGGATAACAATATTCTATTTCATTTTTATATTCTTTGGAATTCTGTTACTGATGTTGTTGAGAACATTTTAAAGTCTTATTAAGCAAGTTCTCTTTTTAAAGTAATAGTAAAAACCTTCTGCACAAATAATTAAAAGGATATTTTCTATTGGGCTATATATTCACAAAACAGAAATTGTTTCATTCACAGGCAGATGAATTTCAGTATTTAGTAGATATTTTTGAGTATGATGAGTCTATTGTTAGAATGAATGCTGGTTTTGGAGTCAAAGAATTTGGGATTAAATTCTTACTATGCTACTTTCTAACAGTATCAATGGTTAGAATTTCTCTGGGCCTCAGTTTACTTACTTCAAAAAGAACAAAATTTGAATTAGGTAATCTCTTAGGTTCTTTTTACATCTAAACTATGTTTCTATGAAATATTACTATTAACTGGCATTTCATTATAGCTCCTATATAGTGAAGCACTTCAATATTTAGTGTCTTGTCAATCATCACAAATTAAATTTATCAAGTAGAATTGCTCATTGACAAAAGGGTGCACCAGTACTTTTCATTAAACATCTTCAAATCAAAAACTTTAAAATAATAAATTGTGTGCTCTACATAGGGTTAACTGATGCTGAATCTACAGGATCAGAATAAACAGCACATAAGGTTAAAAAGAAAATTCTAAAAATAAGACAATTTAAACACATAGATTCCCCAGGTGGCTTGTTCTGTTTTACTCCACATAACAGACTCAGTCCAAACAATCCATCCAGTCTGTGATTCAGTATGTGATTGTTAGGGTCCCTCCATAGCAGTAAATCACCTAGAGCTTCTCTTCCTCACCCCAGAAGAGGTGACATGGATTATGCCCAGCCATGTTAAGAAAACAGGGATCAACAGGAAGTGTCTGGGACAAAATGTAGGTAATGTACAGTGCATGAAAATACCAAAGGAAGAACTTCTGAGCCTAATAGAAAAGAAATAGGGAATCCTACGAACCCATCCTCTCCCTGGAGAAGTTGTTCCACATTGGGAGAGAAAGGATGACCACCCAAGTCTCACTCATTGTCCAAGAAAACTGATGACATCTAGCCTCTGGAATCTGTGTAAAGGTGGAAAAGAGGAGACAGCAAGGAGTCCGGAGGAAAACCAGAAAACTATATGAGAATATAGTTAATTAAGTGAAAGTGTTAATAAGGCTAAGGGAGAAAACCTGAATAAAAGGCTAGATATTAGCATATAAAACAACAAAGAAGTATACATAAACAGACAATAAATAAAAATGTAAAGAAAAGTCAGAATATAATGAATGACTATTGGACTTTTAGCCAAGAAAATTAACTGAACTTGGACTGATTTCCTAGCTCCATACATTCCAAGAAAACCTCGAGGTTTCAGCTCACTAAATAATAGTTTAAACAATTTGATGAGAAACAAACTTGGTGTGATTTCTTTTATCTCAATTGCACATAAGGATGGCCAGAAGCCCATGAATTTGGATAGAAGTCACTAACAGACTTAAAAGTCAGCACATGCAGCTGTCATTAAGCTTTGCCAGTATGGCCAGAGGTGATGTATGTAGCCTGAAAGGCCCTGGGTCTTGAGGCAGAAAAGATGGAAAATTCCACAAAGAAAACTTCAGGGGAGTCTGAATGAATGCCTTTGAGTAGAAACTGTGAAAGCCCTAAAAAACAGCATTGACCCAGAATAGTATGGCAGTACCCAGAGTCGACATTCCAGGCATTCAAGCTAGATTTTTAAAGTCTCTCTCTTGAACTGCCATAAAGGGATCTGAAATTGATGCTCTGAACTTAAAAGAAGCAAGTGATCCTAACTCTGGGAAGTGTAGCTCACCAGAGTAATCCAGGGAACTCAGGGAAATTTCGTTCAAAAATACTGTTGTCCATGGTTTATTCTTCCAGTTTAGAAACTAATTTGAAAAGATAAATAAACCAAAGAAAACTCCAACCAGTATAAAAAAAAATTAGAGATTTCTGAAAAAGAAGACAGTAACTCAGTAATTGCAAAGAGAGACATTAAAGAAAAAATGAATTTGCTCTAGAGTCTAGAAAAATATCTAGAAGAAATAAGAGTAGTGATTGGTGAAGACACAAGAGATAAGAAATGAAAATTAGAAAAAACTTAGCAGAAAGAATTGAAAGAAGAATAAATTTCTCAAGAGAAAGTGGAGCTCTCACCTAAGTACTGTATGCTAAAAATTAGAATAGCTTAAAACTGAAAACCAGTTCTAAAACAGTAGGAAATAGTAGGAGAAAATCAAAAGATTGGAGGAAAAAATGTAAGCTAGTGTGTTTAAAAACAACTAAATGGAACTCTTCCATTCCTAAATGGAACTCTAAAAAGAAAGACATAAGAATATTAAAGACAAATCCCACAATTCTCCTGTCAAAGAAAAATGTTAGCAAGTAGAAAGAAGCAATTTACATACTAAAGAATAACAATCATGAACACAGAAGTCCTGTTAGATTCTCCTAAAAATGAGAGAAGATCTTGGAATACAATATTCTAAAAAACAAAAGATAGGTTTGCAAAGATAAGCAACATCATATAGAGTGAAAAAGTGGAACTTTATTTTTTTTTTGACCATCAGTAAAATAGTTTCTTATAAATCGTATTTTATTTTTCAAAATACATGTAGATACTTTTAACATTCTTTTTTTTGTGAGACTTTGTGTTCCAGCTTTTTTTTCCCCTTCCTCTTTTAGGGACAAGACAGCAAGCTACAACAACAACAAATAAAAAAAGTGAAAATACTAGGCTTTAATTCATATTTAGTCTCCATATTTCTCTCTGGATGCAGATAGCATTTTCCATACTTCATTTATTGGAATTGCCTTGAATCGATGCATTGTGAAGAAGAGCCAAGTCCATCATGCTTGATCATCATATAATCTTGTTACTATGTATAATGTATAATGTTCTTTTCATTCTATTCACTTCACTCAGCATCAGTACATGTAAGTCTTCTCAGGCTTTTTTGAAATCAGTCTACACATCAATAATATTCCATTACATTCACATACCATACCTTATTCATCACTTCTCCAATTTATTGACATCCATTTAATTTCCAGTTCCTTGCCAAAAAGTGGGACTTTAATAGAATAAAAAACTCTCAGATATTTCTAATAAAGAGACCAAAAACAGAAAAGAAACTTTAAAATGCAAAGAAAAGCCTCAAGCAAAATTTTAAAAAAGTAAATATATTTGAGAACTGGAAGGGATTGTATGCTGATAGAGAGTTGACATTCTAATTGGAAGAGGGGTAAAAAAGTGTCCTTCACAAGATTATTGTCTTCTTGGGGTATTGAGGGAGTTAAATTTAAAACAAAACAAAACAAATCCCAGAGGACCTGGGTGTGGATTGGTAATGATAATAAAAATAATAGTAACTAGTATTTATATAATATGTACTTTGTGCCAGGAACTTTGATAAGCTATTTACTATTATCTCATTAGATTCTTACAAACATCCCTGGGAGCTAGATGCAATTATTAATTATCTCCATCAGTTATTGTTTGTCCAAAGTGACCATGACATCAGGAAGGTCATGCCATGACTTGAAAGTTAATTGGGTGGGGGAGGACCGTAGAAAGCCAAGAACTTCCTTCTCTCCAGTGATGTCATCTGGGTCCAGTGGCAAGATATAGATTAGGATGATTGGAGATGGTCCTGGATGCAGCAAAAGATCTTGGCTTTTTTAATCTAAGGTCTTTCCCAAATCTCATTTTGACCTAGGCAATGCCTATGCAGCAACTGAATGTAGGTAAAAAATGAGACAAAGAATAGCCTCTTTCACCAAGTCAAAAAGAAAAATTAAAAAAAATCAAAATTAATCTGTGTGGGGAAGACCCTAACGGTTTCTGGGTAAAACAGAAACAGTTGCTATTTACACACACTCTGAGCCATCACAGCAGTCATCAAGTGAGGCTTGGATTCGGGACCCATTGTTGGCCAATCAGTAAGAGCCAGAGTGATTTGGGTTCAAAACACTGATGAGGTTAGTGGCAGTGGAGAGAATTGTGGAAATCCCCTTTTGGTCGGACGCGCAGGTTCTTCATGAAAGAATTCAAGAACCTGAAGAGTTTTAGATGGCAAAAATAGAAGCTTATTGTTGGATAGGAAGTCAGTTTTGCTAAGAGACTGACTTCTTTAGTGGCAAAGTTCTATGAGAGAATGTCTTCTCAGTGGGCAGGGTCTTGGCCAGTATGCCAAAGAGTTAGAGCAAACTGCTTTGGGCCTTCTGCAAAGAATGAGTTTAGAAATTGCCCTTTAAAAAGGAATCCCGAGTCTCAGATTTCAGGTTGTAAAGAAAGTCAAAGTCCCCAGGCCTAGATGTTTATCAATATCTAGCCCAGGTTTCCAATTGGAATTTCCTGGAAAGGGTCTGGCCCTAAAAGATCGATGGGGTGCTTTTTGACCAAGATTTCTAATTGAATAGCGACACTCAACTTGTCTGAGGAGATATGCTTTCTGCGGAAGGACTGAGACTCCAATCTCCCTTCAAAAGGTAACCACAGTTTCAGTGATAATTTTAAAGGGAGAACAATTTCACTCCCCCTTCACCGTGGTCCTTAAAAAAGAAATGTAGCTCTTAAACCCTAGATGCTTTATGATGTTTCAGCGATCAAAGTTTATATGCCTTTGGGCGAGGACCCACAGGTAAAGGTAGAATTAGCCATGTACACAGAAAGAGAGGAGTTGAACAAAGAGAGGCAGGGATGAGAGGACTTGCCCCAGGTCACAGAGCTAATAAGTGTTTGAGGTCACATTTGAATTCAGGTCTTCTTGACTCCAAATTCACTTGTCTGTCCTCTGTGTAACCCAGCTGTCTCCCTCTGGTCTGGTTAATGTAAGAAAAGAGAAAGTTGGGAGGGTGAACAGAGAATGTTATTGTAGAAAGGAGGAAATATGTTGAGCTAATTATTTCTCATAATTTATGTGAGAAGAGTTTGCAAATATGGAGGAAGAGTTAGGAACAGCTTACCAGATGAACCTTGAGAGGAGCGTTTAAGAGAGAGAAAAATTCTTAGAATGGAATTGTTATTAGAAAAATAAATTTGATCCTGAAGGAGGTATTAAAAAAAGAAGGAAAAAAAGAACTAGAATCATTGTTTCTTAAATTGCATCTTAGATTAATAGGGAATGGTAATAATGAATGGATGTGGATATATTAATGTAATTAAATATTATCTTTTTATATCTAAATTTTCTTTATTTAATAATTTATTATTCCTAGTTACATGTAAAACACTTAAGTTCCTGGTTCCTTTTTTCCTCCTCCCCTATCCAACCCTACTGAGAAAACACTAGTGAAGTTATACAGAGAATTTCCATGTATTTCCTCCTTTGCCTCCATCCTAAAAAAACTCTCGTGAAAAATAAAGTAAAACAAAATGTGTGCTTCAATTTGTATTTAGATACAACCAATTCTTTCTCTGGATATGGATAGCACTTTTTATCATAACTCCTTCAGAGTAGTTGTAGATCATTGCATTGCTGAAAACAGCAAAATCATTCACAGCTAATCGTCCCACAACATTACTCTTTGTACTCAGTATATTTTACTTTGCTTGAGCTATAAAGAACTTCCCAGGTTTTTCTAGGATCATACTACTCTTTATTTCTTATAGAATGAACAATGGTATTCCATCATAATCACATACCACAATTTATTCAGCTATTTCCCAATGAATATCATTCTTTAGGAAAAGATGTAAGAAATTATTTTAGACTAGTAACTGATACGTAAAGAAGTAAGTAGCAATTGAAGAAAAATTTATATAAACTTAACAATGTAGTAAAGAAAATTGACTTGGAAAGAACTTGTGATCTTTTTCAGTCACATACAACTCAATGGTGTTTCCTTAGCAAAGATACTGCTTCTCCAGCTCATTTTTTTGATGAGGAAATTGAGGCAAACAAATAGGGTTAAATGACTTATGCACAATCCCTCAACTAATACGTGTCTGAGGCCAGATTTGAACTTAGGGAGATGTCTGATTCCAAGCCTAGCACCCTGTCCATTGTGTCACTTAGCTGCCCAGTGTCCAAATATGTTATTAAAATTTTGGATAGACCTGGGCCAAAATTACTTTACTATGTATCTCCTTATATATTGATATCTTTTCAACTCATGCCACACATATCTCTTTAAATATTCAACACTTATGCTGCTTATTTAGTATTCACCATATTGTGATTGACATTGTCAATACAGTTACATGATGTAGTAGATGGAGATCTAGCCTCAGGGTCAGGAGGACATGTTTTCTTTTAAATATATTTTTTTATTTTATTCCGAATTTCTTTCCATAACATAGCTACAGTTGGTGTTGTTTTAATTTATATTGTAGGACACTTTTTCATTTGGTTTAGATAGATTATATACCTTCCTTTGAAAATTTCCTGTTTTTATCTTTGATCATTTTAAATTTTGGAATGGTCTTATTTTATAAATTTAAATAGTTTCCTTATAGATTTATATAATATATATGTATATATTATATATTTAGTTTTTACTATTCAATCACAGTTGTCCATTTTATCTTTAATTCTTTCTATCCCATGTTTGGTCATGAATTCTTCACCTGTGTATAGATGTGAAAGCATATTTATATAGGATGGAGAGAAATATACAGCTGTCAATCATAACTGTGAATGCGAATGCAATGAATTTTCTCATAAAACAAAAGGGAATAGCAGAGTAGATGAAAAAACAGAATTATGCAATATGTTGTTTACAAGAGACACATTTAACACAAAGACATACATACATAGTAAAGGTAAAAGGCTGTAACAGAATTTATTATGCTTTATCTGAAGGGGAGGAAGCAGAGATAGTAATTCTGATCTTATAAAGCAAAAGTAAAAAAGATCTAATTAAAAGAGAGAACAAAAGAATGTACACCTTGATAAAGGGTACTGTAAACAACGAAGTAGTAATAAATTTCAATATTAGGTAACTATTTGGAAAATTAGGAAAAGAAGGTATCCTGACAATTTTTTTTAATTTCACAAATATAGTACTCTTACCTAAACTAGGAAGAACCAAAACAGAAAGAAAATTATAGACCACACACCTGTCAGATTGGCTAAGATGACAGGAAAAAATAATGATGATTGTTGGAGGGGATGTGGGAAAACTGGGACATTGATGCATTGTTGGTGGAGTTGTGAACGAATCCAACCATTTTGGAGAGTAGTTTGGAACTATGCTCAAAAAGTTATCAAACTGTGCATACCCTTTGATCCAGCAGTGTTACTATTGGGCTTATATCCCAAAGATATAATACATATATTTATGTATGTATATATATATATATATATATATATGTAAAAAGATACATATAAAGAAGGGAAAGGGACCTGTATGTGCACGAATGTTTGTGGCAGCCCTTTTTGTAGTGATTAGAAACTGGAAACTGAATGGATGTCCATCTGTTGGAGAATGGCTGAATAAATTGTGGTATATGAATATTATGGAATATTACTGTTCTGTAAGAAATGACCAACAGGATGATTTCAGAAAGGCCTGGAGAGACTTACATGAACTGATGCTGAGTGAAATGAGCAGGACCAGCAGATCATTATATACTTCAACAACAATATTATATGATGACCAGTTCTGATGGACCTGGCCATCCTCAGCAACGAGATCAACCAAATCATTTCCAACGGAGCAGTAATGAACTGAACCAGCTATGCCCAGAAAAAGAACTCTGGGAGATGACTAAAAACCATTACATTGAATTCCCAATCCCTATATTTATGCCCACCTGCATTTTTGATTTCCTTCACAAGCTAATTGTACAATATTTCAAAGTCTGATTCTTTTTGTACAGCAAAATAACCTTTTGGTCATGTATACTTATTGTGTATCTAATTTATATTTTAATGTATTTAACATCTACTAGTCATCCTGCCATCTAGGGGAGGGTGTTGGGGGGTAAGAGGTGAAAAATTGGAAAAGAGGTTTGGCAATTGTTAATGCTGTAAAGTTACCCATGCATATAACCTGTAAATAAAAGGCTATTAAATAAAAATAAAATTTTAAAAAAAAAAGGAAAAACAAAAAAAAAATAAAACAATTTCTAGTCAAAAAAAAAAAAAAGAAAATTATAGACCAATTTCCCCTATGATATTGATACAAAAATTTTAAATAAAATATTATCAATGAGCTTACAACACCTTATCAGCAGCACAATAAACTATGACCAAGTTGGATTTATACCAGGATTGCAGAACTGGTTCAATATCAGGAAAACTATTATCATAATAGACCATATCAATAACAAAACCAACAGAAATTATATGCTAATTTCAATAGATGCAGAAAAAGCTTTTGACAAAATATAGCACCCATTCCTATTAAAAACACTAGAGAACATAGTGATAAAAGGAGCTTTCCTTAAATTAAAATATCTATCTAAAACCAACAGCAACCATTATTTGTAATGGAGAGAAGCTAGACATATTCCCAGTAAAATCAGGGGTAAAAGAAGAATGCCCATTATTATTCAATATTGTGCTAGAAATGTTGGCTTTAGCAATAAGAAAAGAAAAAAAAATTAAAGGAATTAGAATAGGTAATGAGGAAATAAAGCTATCACTCTTTGCAAATGATATGATAATTAGAGAATCCTAGAAAATCATCCAAAAATCTACTGGAAACAACAGCTTTAGCAAAGTTGCAGGATATAAAATAAACCCACACATCATCAGCATTTCTATATATTACTGACAAAGATCATCAACAAAAGATAGAGAAATTCCATTTAAAATTACTGTAGACAAAATAAAATACTTGAGGGCCTACCTGCCAAGACTAACCCTGGAATTGTATGAACACAACAAGTACAAAACACTTCTCAGACAGAGTCAATCTAAATAATTGGGAAAATATCAATTCTTCATGGCTATAATAAAAATGATAATTCAGCTTAAATTGGTCAATTTGTTCAGTGCCAAACCAAATAAAATGTAAAAATTATTTTATAAAACTAGAAAAAACAATAATAAAATTCATCTACAGAACAAAAAGTCAAGAATATCAAGGGAATTAACAACAACAACAAAAAAAATACCAAGGTTAGTGGCTTAACAGTTCCAAACATATAAAGCAGTAGTCATCAAAACCATTTGGTATTGGCTAAGAAATAGAGTGGTGGATCTTTGGAATAGATTAGAAACACCAAGCACAAAAATCCCATCTAGTATTTGATACTAGATTTGATACTAGATACTAGAAATAATGTAGTATTTGATAACCCCCCAAACTCCTGTTCCTGGAATAAGAACTCACTATTTGACAAAAATTGCTGGAAAAACTGAAAAATAATATGTCAGAAACTCAGCATAGACCTACTATCACATATCCCATACTAAAGTAAGGTCCAAATGCGTACATGATTTGGGCATAAAAGATGATACCATAAACAAATTGGGAGAGCAAGCAATAATTTATGACTAAAGAACTGGAGTACAGTATGAAAGACAAATATGGATAACTTTGGTTACATTAAATTGAAAAGTTTTTGCACAACCAAAACCAACAGAAATAAGGTTAAAAGGGAAGTACAAAGCTGGGAAAATATTTTTACAATCAGTGTTTCTGATAAAGGTCTTGTTTTTAAAATATATAAAAAACTGTCAAATTTATAAGAAAATAAGTCCTTCCTTAAATGGTAAAAGGATATGAACAGACAATTTTTTGATGGCAAAATTAAAGCTGTATTTAGTCATATGAAAAAATGCTGTAAATCACTCTTGATTAGAGAAATGCAAATTAAAATAACTCTGAGGTACCACCACATACCTCTCAGATTGACTAAGATGACAGGAAAAGATAATGATAAATGTTGGGTGAAATGAGGGAAAACTTGGACACTAATGCATTGTTGATGGAGTTGTGAAATGATCCAACCATTCTGAAGAGCCATCTGGAACTTTGACCAAAGGGCTATAAAACTGTGCATACCATTTGATCCAGCAGTGCCATTATTGGATCTATATCCCAAGGAAATCATAAAGGCAAACAAAGGACCCCTTCCTATGTGCAAAAATGTTTGTAGAAGCTCTTTTTATGGCAAAGAAGAATTGGAAAATGAGTAGATGCTCATCAGTTGGGGAATGGCTAAACAAGTTGTTGTTGTATATGAAGGTAATGAAACATTATTGTTCTATAAAAAGTAATGTGTATATATAAAAAAGATGATTTTTAAAAGGTCTGGAAAGATTTATAGGAATTGATGCTAGGTAAATCAAATAGAACCAGGAATGCATTGTACACAATAACAGCAAAAATGTGCAGTGATCAACTATGAAAGGCTTGATTCTTCTCAGTGTTTCAGTGATCCAAAGCAATCCACTAGACTTTGGATAGAAAAACCCATCTGCATCCAGAAAAAAGAACTATGGAGATTGAATGTAAATCAACACATGCTTCTTTTTCTCTCCATTTTATTTTTTTCTCTTCTATGGTTTTTTCCCTTTTGGTTTGATTTTCTCTTCCAACATAACTCATAAAGTAATGTGCATCAAAAATAAATAAAATTAAAAACAAAATCAAAAATAAACTTTTTGATAAACTCAGATTCACCAGGGAACTGAATGCAAAGGTCAGTTCCAGAGAGAAACTTCACCCTTGAAATCCTAAATTTTAAAGCTTTTAAATATGGTAATATCAATAATGGCAAAATTTACAAACATCCAAGGCTAAAAGGCCTTTAAAAATAATAGGATGCCCATCCATATGATTCAGAACCATCACACAGTGATTAAAAATAAATGAAAGTATTAGAAAAACATATTAAAACAAGGTATTTAACTCACAACTAAAATATTATAATCTATAAAAATTCCCTATTTCTCAATGGGAAAATGTGGACCATTAACCAAGAAAAAATATTTTTGCTTTACTGGATGACAAAGGTGAGCAAAATATTTTACATTAAACATTCAAAAAACAGACATACAAAAGTAGAGAGTAGTTATTAAGAAAATTAATTAAAACCAGTTTTATTTATTAGGCACTTGTTTAAAAAAACTACATTTAATTATAGAGTAAAAGAACAAAAAAGAATAGTGAGGAAGAACAACTTTAAATGTAAATTAAATAATTATGAAAAATTAGAATAAAAACCAAATTACTGGACTGACACTCAATGATCCCCTATAAATGGATTTCATATTTTGTGGAAGGATAACAGCAGTAATAAGATTCATAAATGGGTGGAAGAAGGAGGTTCAAATAGAAGAAAGATATAGATTCATCCCTGTGCAGTTCATTAATAATAATAATAATAATTGATAGTAATAAAAATAATGAATAATTTCTCTTATATTAAATTATAAAAGAATAGGGTAGAAAGTAATAAACTAAGCATTTTTAATGCCTTCTTGGTGCCATGGATTATCCAAAGCACTGAACAAATATTTAAGCTAATATTTGATCTTCATAATAACTATGTTGTAAATACTATTATTATTCCTATCATACAGTTGAAAAAAAGTGAGGCAAACAGAGGTCAAGTGCCTTGGCTGGTGTTACACAATTATTCAGTATCTTAGACTACTTGAACTCAGCTGTTCCAGGATCAGTGTTTCATGCTACTCCCACCTCACTGCTGCAAAAAAATAGTGTGAAACAGTGGTGACCAGAGATGTGTGTCTCCAGGAATGGAAAAAAGGTTTTCCTGAAGAAAGAGAAAGAAAAGGCTGCCAATATTCCCATACACTGGCTTGTTTATGTTTGTATTAAGAGATATAAGCCTTATAATGTATTTTATCAGGAAGAGAATTTGTACATGAGACCATTTTCTCTAAGCAAAGATTTTAACTCTCAAGAATGAATCCGTATTTCTGCAGGTGGCTTGTGGGTTCCCCCCAGTGCAGCTTGGAGCCATGGTGTCTGGTCTTAGCATTCCCACTATCTGGAAATGATGCTATTTGATATTATTTCCTTCAAGAATCGATATTACTTAGACTAAAATGGAGGCAGAATTGGTGCATGACTTTTTGGTTCACAGATGATTATGAAGCTTCTGAGGCTGAAATGCAACAAGACATGGGCCAATCCTTTGCTGCTTGCTCTTAATTTGTTCTGACTATTAATAACCAAGAAAACAGAGGTTCTCTCTACCAGCCAGCACTATGCCATCCATATGGGAAACCAGCACTTATTGCAAGTGGAGAAAATTTGAAGGCTGTGATTAGAACATTTATCTTTGTAGTATATTTATCTGGAATGTACATTTAGACAATGATGGTGGTGCATTGCCAGAACCAATTTAGTGGTTTGTGAGACTTTGATGGAAATCATCGGAGAGAAAAGGTATTAGGTTGCCTATTAGACTTAAGGTCTACAGATCCATTATGTTATCTCATTGTTGTATGCCAGGGAAACCTGGACAGTCTACCCGGAGCTATGCCAGGAACTGAACTGTTACCTTTGAAATTATTTTAGGAAGATTCTGAAGATCACCTGGCCATTTAAGGTAGTAGAACACTGACATCTTTTCTGCCGCTGAACTGCCAAACATTTAAAGAAATGCAGAAAGTGCAATTCTGTTGGGTTGGACATATTGTTTGAGTGCCAAACATATGTTTGCTTAAGGGACTATTTAATGGAGAACTCACAGAAGGGAAGTGTTTATGTGGAAGTCATGAAAAGCCATACAAAGATACTCTCAAGGTCTTTTTGAAGTTAAAAATGTTTGTCTAGACTACTTATGCCTGACCATTGGTAAACTTTTTTGAATTGGTATTTATCTGATCAGTTGAACATGCTGTATTTTGACCCTGAAAGTGATACTTTGATCCTTGTCCAGTACAGACAACAATTAATCAACCAATTAACCAACTTCCTTCATGAATTGATATTTTTAGGAATGGAGCTCCACAGAAATGGAGATTGAAGGGAGGCAAAATGCATTTATAGTAAACAAACCCTTTATTGATCACAATCAATGAAAATAATAATACAGAGTCCTCAAAATAAGTTGAGACAATAATGGCATTCTGAATAACAATTCAGATATGAATATAATAACATGAAAATAATAAGAGAATGATAATGATAATTCAACATAGCCAAATTTTTGGAATTCAAATAAAGACATCCTCAAAGAAAATTTAGATCTCAGAAAACATACTAGCAATATAAAAGCAATTAAAGAACTCCATGTGTAATTTTAAAAAATAATAATGTTAAAAAAAAGAACAATAACAATAACACACACACCCTGGAAAATCTACAAGTTTACCCAAAATAAAAATCAGGTGAGGAAATTATTGAAAATTAGAGGAAAAAGAACAAGAAATTTCTGTAGAATTGATAAAATTTAATTCTGATTCTTTGAAAAGCATAATAAAATTGACAGGTCTTTAGGTAACCTGAACAAAAAAAGAGATAAGGTCAAATTGGGAAAATTAAAAATGAAGTTAAATTTATAAAAAAAAAAATGAAAAAATTCATCAGAACCTGCTATAAACAAATATAGGAAAACTGAAAATTTAAAAGAATCAGACAATTTCACATAAAACAAACTATCTCAGTTAATAGGACATGAAACATAAATCATAAAAATCTATTTTCAGAATATAAAGTAGAACATGCCCTAAAGTAATCTAAAGTAAAACTTTTATTTAAAGGTGAATTCTATTAAACATTTATGTAACAGTGATTAACTTCCTGCAGAAAATAGTGCTAATACAAATAGTCATTTGATATTTGGAAAACAGTTATTTCAATCTAATTAAAAAGGAGAACTCATTTTAGCCCCATGCCTACTTTGGGGCAGTGATGTGGGGCAGTGAATAGAGCTTTTGCTCTAGAGTTAGGAGGACATGAATTCAAATCTAAACTCCCAACATTTAATAACCCTAGTCAAGTTGTTTAAACTTATAGTGAGGATCAACTGAGCTAATATTTGTAAAGTGTGTAGCCTACTGCCTGATATATAACAAGTACTCTGACAAAGCTGTCATCATAGTCACCACCATCACTACCACCACCAAAACCTGCATTCCTAGTTTTGTTGCTAATCAAGAGAATGTTTTAAAGTGGAAGCCAAAATAATAGAAGATCATTTGAAAAAAACAAAAGATCTATAATGTCCAGGGAAATGATGATGAAAAGTAAGATTAGATAGGGAATAGCATTTCCCAACCTCATTATATTATAAAGCAGTAATCATAAAACCACCTGTTCCTGGTTAAAAACCATAAAAGTAAATCTAGACAAGGAAACTTCTGGAATAACTGAGCTCAATAACCCAGTTTTCAAAACCCAACAGCATAAATTTTTTAGAAAAGAATGCCCTGGGTGACAAGAACTACTCAGGAATCTAGAATCCATTTTGGCACATATTGAGAATAGAACTATAACTTATACTTTATGCCACAATAAGTTTAAAATGGGTACTTGACCTGAAATAAATTATCACATCATAAAAAATGGATCAATAAGTCATTAAACAATGTGTACAAATAGTCAAGAAGAATGCAAACTATTATCAGATATATAAAAATACACTTAAAGTAAATATAAATCCAAATACCTCCATGACTCTCCTGCTCATAAAACTCCATTGATTTTGCCATCAGTAAACCATGGTCCACTCACTTTTCTGCTACTAGATAGGCACAGCATTTAGAATTTGACCTGAGTTTGAATTGTACCTTTCTAACCTAATTAGTTTCTTATTTAACTTCTTTGTATCTCAGTGTTCTTCTATATAAAATATTAATAGTACTAGCACCTTTCTCACAGGACTATTGTGAGCATTAAATGAGGTAACTATGACATTTTTTTGTTTTTGTTTTTGTTTTTGTTTTTTTTGCCAACTTTAAAATTCCCAGTGTATCACTAGCAAGTGATAGTGATGATTTTTTTTTTTTTTTTTTTTTGCCATATGAAACCCCTGCTCAATTAATAAGTATTGCCCTTCAAAATAGATCTCTTGCCTTCCTCCTAAAATTATTTAGGTATAAATTTGGTATTTATTTAATTTCATTCCAGCAGATAGCTAACTTCATGATTACAGAGAGTTTCATTTTTTAAAGATGTTCCTTGAGTCTTAATTGGTAATTTACATATAATAGATGTTTAGCAAATGTTTTTTGTTGTGATGGATTCACCTAATATCTAATAATTTAGAAAGATGACAAAAGATAAAAAAGCATTTGTGGGGCTGTGCAAAGAAAGCAATAATATACTGTTGGTGCAACTATGAATTGTTCCAATCATTCTGGAAAGGTATTTGGAATTATGTTTTTTAAAATGATTAAAATATCAATATATTTTGACCCAGAAATTGATAAAAACCCAAGAAAATCAAAGATAGCAAAGAAAAAAAATTATACCAAAATACTGGAAGTCTTTTTGTTTTAGCCATGAAGTCATGACAAGTCAACAATCATTTATTAAAAACTTTGTAAACAAAGTAGTTCCTTGTTACTTGGGGACTTGTTAAATAAATTGTAGTACATGAATTTAATGAAATATAATGTAAAAAATGACCCGTGAAGAACTTCAGAGAAGCTTAGGAAAGCTTGTATGAAATAAACACTGAAAACAAAACAAAATAGAAGTGGGAAGACAATATAAATAGGAAAATAAAGAAAAAGAGAGTGTTTGCTAAATTATAGTGAGCAAAGTTGTCCTGGAGCAGGGTTGGAAAATAATCCACGTCCTTCCTTTTACTGCACATATGGAGATTTGTAGATTTGTAATATTGCCTGTCCTTTAAGAAATGATTATTGTATTTGAGTTTGTTAAGATGATTTGATTTGTTCTTTTTTTTATGCAAATGTAATTCATGCAAATGAAAATCCAATGGAAAAGGAAAAGGAACCATTCTGAAATGAATAAGATAAAAGAGCAAAAGGCATTATTAAAATAAAAATATAGTAGATATAAATATGTAACTCTTCATTGGGGTTCATAATCCCCTGGTACAGAATGGGAGAGAGATGACTAGAATGCAGTTCACCTTGAAAATGATGGAAAAATTATTATTGGTTGACAGCATGATATATCTGCCAAGAAATTTAATGTCATTCTTGGGCTCTTTTACAGAAGCATAGTAACCTGAACAAAGAGCTCAACTTTGTTCCATTAGATCACATTTGCTATGTTTGGTTCCGTTTGAGATAACATCTTTCTCAAGTTGGATCAGGAACAAAATAGGACAGCTAGATTTCAAAAAGATTTAAAACCATGCCATGAGAAAATAATTTTAATGAATTGAAATGTTTAACTAGAAAAGAGTAGATTTTGTTGTCTTTAATGGGTTGGAAGGGCTATTTTGTGGAAGAAAAATTACATTCATTCTAGTCACACAAAGGCTTGTTTTATTATAGATTCTGGAAAACAGATTAGGGTTTGGACTAGTTAACTTTTGATCTCCCCGCTAGAATTCTGTGATTTTAAATAATATTTATTTTAGGTTTATATTTGTTTTTACTTTATTCTAATTCTCTGGAAATTTTTAAATCTATAATTGCTATATAATTTAATCCCATAATTATTCTGTTTAGAAATTTTAATGTAACTATACATCTGGAATTATAAGATTTATTAACATACATTACATTTTACAAATCCAACAAAATAGACACTTACTGTCCTTAATCCGATACTTACAAATAATCCATATCCCCTTTATATCTTCAGTGGCTTTTTCCAGTGTCAGAAGTTAGGGTACATGTACTTACCACTATGCTTCAGTATGACTCTGTAGATGGAGAAGCATTAAATTAGGATTTAGATAACCTAAATTCCAATCCCGGTTTGCTGTTAATAACCCTTTATCATTATTATTATCATTAATAATAATAACAGTTAATACAGTTAATGACAGTTGCTCTTAATAACCATTATATATTTATAACTATTTATATTTATAACTATGTAAGGTAGCCTAATATAGATTGTTTGTTTTCCCTATGTCAATGAAATCACAGGTCAGATTGGTTCACAATTTATTACTGATAATATTCTGAATATCGTAATTTGTAAGTATAATCTGCTCTCAGCTGTGCTTTTACTTTGGCTGTCTCCTGGGCCACAAATGCTCTCCTCTCCTTACCTCTGCCTTCTGCTTACCTGGATTTCTTTATAACTTAGCTCCTATCCCACTTCCTGTAGGAAGCCTTTTTGGGAAATTCTGCTTTCCATCTTCCTCCTGTGCCTTCCATCAAGCCTGTATTTTTTGGTATGTCCAAAGTAATTTACATATTTTTTCCTGAAGAAGAATTTTATCTTCTTGAAGGCAGGAACACTGGTTTTTAAATTTAATTTAATTTTTTATATTTACATTTAGCATATTGTCTGGCATGTTGTGTCTACTAAATATTCTTTAGCTATCTGAATAACTTTTATCACAAAAAAAAAATTTCCACCAAAACTTGTAGGCCAAATATGTTTTTGTTTTCATTCTGCTTATGTATTGGAGATGTTATTAGAAGATTTTGTAAACTATAGACCTGGGGGAAAAAAGAGTAACTTAAAAGATTTTAAAATGTTAGCTCTTAAAAGTAGCAGTATTTTTTTTTTTTTACGAACATCCATTTTTATAAAATATTACAGTTGTGAAGAATGATTTTTCTAGTCTGATAATAGCATGCATGTAAATACAATTATGTAAAATAAAATAAATATTTTACATTTATTATGCATAATTAAATAAAGAGATGACATTGTGTTTGGAATTGTGGTAGCAGGAAATCTAGATGCAGAAGGACTCCTTGTACTTACAGTAGTTTCAGTAAGTGCAGCATCTTGAATTAGGGAGACAAACTCCATAGAGGCTTATTTTCTCTTTTTGGATGGTCCTTCCAGGGAATTTCCATTTCCCTTTGGCTTCCTATGCATATTCACAGGTTATAAAGTTTGGGCCAATACACTTGCCTTGAAACTAAATAATAATAAGGTGAAAATAAGGAGTTTACCTATTACATTTACCAAGAGAAAAACAAATAAAGGGATAGATACAAAACAACATAATGGTTTCTTTGAGGAGAAATCAACTATGCAGAGCTATTGCCTGTGAACCATTTAGAAGATCTGGGGAAATAGTAAATAGATACAAAGAGTAAGAGAAATACAATTAGAAATTATCCAAGTAAGAACTAAAATTTTTAAAAGTTTTCTCCTTTGAAATGAAGAACCATTCCTTTTTAAATTTTTGGAATCATAGAATTTTAGAGTTGGAAGGTACTTAGAGATCATCTACTTGTGAAAAATGAGAAAACTTAGATGGTGAGGCCACAAAATAGTGAAGCCAGGACATGAACCAAATTTTCTGATTACAATTTTGTTCTTTTTATTTGGGGGTTCTGCTTCCTACTTCATTTAGATTCTCTAGAAGTAGAAATTAGTTTCAGATTAATGTTTTTTATTTTTAAAGACTTCTACCAAATTGACACCTTTGCTTCCAAGACAATTTACATCCAAGAAATGATTTTTTTTATTGTTTTCTTTTTAGCAAAGCACATTAGACACATTTAGCACATTGGACATTGGTAGTAGTGACCAGTGCCATTTTTGGCATTTCATTTGAATAATATTTCATGTTTTGTTAATCTCTATTTATTAATTAATTTGATAAATTGAAAGAAGACACATTGTCTTGAAAAAACATATTGCCCATAGACAATGACATAAAGTTAAAAATTTCTGTTCCCAAAAATATTTAGAAATTTTATAGAGAAGTAATTTTTCAGGAATCTCCTTTAATGTGCCTAGAAGCTAAGCATGGCCTTCATGCTTCTTATATACACTTACACAGAATCACCATTTCCATTTTGACACAGTTCAGAAAGCCACAGGTAGATGTCACTATCGTGGCTGATTTGGGAAAATATATCTGCTTCTTTAACATCATAATTATTGCTTAAAATGATGACCCTAGGACTCTAGAATTGCCTATTTTGTGAAGTTGTTCTACCCTTTCCCAGAAGTTGATGTCTGGTAAGTTTGGTTTTCATCTAAGTTGAATTTGGGGTTGCACTAAAATAAGTAGATCTATCAAGACATTCTTTTTTGGGTGGGGCATTCTTTAATTGTATATTATTTTCATTTTGTGAACTAAATTGTATTGTACTCTGTTCTACTTTTTTTTTCTTCCTAGTGTTTCCAGCTGTTATGTGAGTTCTACTTAGGTAAAATATTATGTATGTTTTTCTCTTTAAATATTGAGACTGCTTGAATTTTCTGTGCTTAAAAAGAATTAATCCTTGATTTGGACATAATCATTGTTATACTATCTCTAATATTAATTCTCTACAAAGGATACTTTATTTATCCACTTTGCCTATCACCTTTCCCTCCATGGTTGCTCTTGTTTTTTTGTTTTGTTTAATTTCATTGTGTCAGATTACATGCTGATGCAGCACAAGCACTTCTTTCTAGTCTTTAATTAATACTGGTTAGTGGTAACCTTATTTCATGAAATCTGAGACAAATAAATTTTATTTCATTCAGTCTCATAGATCTCTGAATTATATTTCAAGTAATAAAAGTTAATCTTATAGAAAAACTAGAAAAATACACAGAATTGGTTGTTGTTTTTACATGGGAAAGAAAAAACAACAACCACATAACATTGTTTTTATCTGTACAAATGCATTGCTTTGTTTGTTGATATATCTGAAATATGCATTGGGATCATGTACTAATTAGTAGAGCCATTTGGAACACAAAGTGACCATACTTTCCCTATGCTGCCTCTTAAAGTGGAATCAAAATAAACATGTTTATTTAACATGCTATTGTTGAATCCCAAATCCAGTCATTATAAAAGGACAAAAGCTATCTTTGGGGATGGTCTTTCTACAAGGAATTACTATGGACAATCCCCTGGGTAGTAGTTAGATATCCCTGTATATATTGTGGTAGAAAGGGAGGCCTTAGAGATGAAAAAAAATAGAAAATAATTTTGGGGCAATAGTCTGTTGCATAATAACTTATTCCTCAGACATTAGAGCTATTATCATACAACAAAACACTTTGTGTATGTAACTATCTATATCAGCCTACAATTAGCATCACATAATATTGCTTATTAAGAAAGACTATAATAATTAGAAAAGATTGTCAGTAAATAGATTATCTTGTGTTTCCATATATTGTTAGACAGGTACAGAACCCTTTCCCTATGTTGTCTTAAGAAGAAATAAAAGGATAAGATAAAACATTGTTTGCTAGTTAAATCCACTTTTTCTGTTAGGTTTCCAAATTCAATATTTTTAACAAAGTTAAAATTTATCAAACTATTTTTAAGTTAAATCACTTAATGGTTTGATAAGACTGATGTGATATTAATAAATTAATTAGAATTTGTTCAAATCCTTTGTTTTAATGTATCCTAGAATATCACCTCCCTGGAGCATTAAGTATAACAAGAGCTCCAGAAAAGTGGAAACTTGGTTTTGCAATAGGTGACTATATGTGTCAATTCAGAAGAAGAAAAGTATTTATGTGGGAATTTAAGTGGTTACAATGCTGAAAGGAATGCTTTGACATTGTTTATGTAGTTTCTAAATGGAAATCTGAAGAATTTATTAATTTTCATGTGGTAAAACTTCATCCTTAAGGAATAAAAATGCCAACTCAATTGATTTTTAAAACAAAATTATATTATTTTATTTTTGCTTTCCCTTGGACATCATGATTCCTTTTTTATTTTCTGAATTATCAGAATTTACCGGTTGAATCTCTAAGTCTATAAGAGCTATTAATTTCTCAGATATTTCTTATAAATCCTTATACATTTAGTAGCCATGCAGATTTTCCCTATAATTGTATAATATATATAATATATAATACACATATATATTATATATAATATAATAATAACATATAATATATAATATACTATATGTAATAATATAATTTCCTATAATTCCCTATAATAGATTCCCTATAATTGAAAAAAGCTTTATTACCTACAACTTTACTTATACCTTATGTTTAACTTATACCTTCATGTTTACCCCTACAAGCTGCCTTTTTTCCCTGATATTAGTCCTTCCTGTCCTTTAAATTCTTTCCCTTTCTCATTCTCTTTGAGTTATATTTGCTTTTTTTTTGCATTATATTAAACAATTTTGATCCCACTTTGTTTTTTCTTTTAAGTTTTCATTTTATACCATTTCATATTTGAATGAATGAAAACCACTCTTCTATATGACAAGTGCACTGCTGAGTATTGACGATACCAAATTCCAAAAATCAGAGCAAGATAGTCCCTGCATTCAATTAATATATATTTCTGTATATAAAAATAACACATGGTGGTCAGGTAAGGATGTTTTAATTTGGGAAATTACAAAGATAGAGAATAGAGCCACAGTGGAGTGAATTGAAAATATTCTTTAGAGGAAAAACAAAAACGGTAGTGTTGAATTGATTACTGTTGATGAAGACAGTTATATTGTAGCAGCAGGACATATGTCAAGGAGATAACAAGGATAGACATCTAGATCAGATACAAAGAATATTCCTATGGCCAGTGCCACCTAGTCAACACAGATGGTCCCAGGGTGTCCAAGAGGTCCAATAATCTGTGAATATGTTAGAGCTGTGTTTAAAAAATAACTCATTTTGATTTTATGAGATGGTTTGTAGGTTTAAATAGAGCCAGAGCTTAGGATACAATAAGGAAGAATAAAATCTTTTTTTCTTTTTCTGAGAAACAAATTGATTTCAGTTATAGGGATTCACTTTGGAAAACAAAGTGGTTAATATTTGAAGTAGAGTTTGTTCTAGGATAAATTTTTTATCTTTCACAATACTTTATATTTTCTCTAAATTTTTATTTTCATTTGATTAGAAACAGTCCTCACAAATCCTGAACAAATATCAAATCCAATTCCTGAAATGAAAGTGATCTTTAAGTTCACAGGCAAATTTATTAAACAACCTATACTATAAATTTTAGTTGAAATTTCAAGTCAGTGTATAACTTTTAATCTTAATATATGAGTTTGTCAGCATTTGATTACTTTAAAAGTGTGAAAGGTCCTGAAGTTCAAAAGCTTAATTTTTTTTTTCTGCTAAGTGGATATTATGTATGTCTTCATTCAGAGATACTCTTTAAAATAGTATTAGGCTTCATGTATGAGAATGTATACTTTTCTATTATCTCCCTTGAAATGGTTGAGATAGAAAAGCTAACATAAAGTCATAGAATTTTAAAGTTGGAAGAGACCTCTAAGATCTAATCAGTATACCAGGAGTTCTAAATTAGTGGTCTATTCTCTCCTAAAAGATTTTTGGATCAGTTTCAGGTGTTCCATGGTGCTTGGAATAAAATCACACCTTCATTTTAATATAGTTTCCTTTTAAATCCAGTATATTTTATTTATTTAAGAATATTATTTTACCAGGACAGTCAAAGTTTGTGTTCTATGACATGAAAAGGGTTAATGTCCAGTTCATATCATTAATCCAATCCTCTTCTGTTATTGATTGTTTCTTATATCAAGTTGAAATCTATCTCTTTGCAACTTCTGTTCATTGCCTCTAGTATTTTTTTTTGTGTGTGTGTGTGGAGCCAAACACAAATCTAACATTTCTTCCATTCTAGAGTACTTCAGATACTTTAAAACAACTTCAATAAAATCTCCTGGATTTTTTTCTTCTCTTGGCCAAACATGCTTTGTTCTTTTGTGTGTGTGTGTGTGTGTGTGTGTGTGTGTGCGTGCTCGCGTGAAATTTCTGTATAGTAAGTAGTCTGCCAGTTCCTAGAGGTAGGGACCAGCTTGAGCCCACAGTAGAAGCTTAATAAATGGTTGTTGATGGTAATCTAGAGACCTTTCTTGTTATCTTCTTCAATAGAGTCTCCAGTTTACAGCATTCTTTGTAAATGTGGAACAAAACTTCCGATATGGTCTGACCAGGCTGGTGTACAGCGCAATTAGGAACTCCTTATTTCTCCTTCTTGATTCTCTCCAGCTTTTCAGGACCTCTCACCTGTTCTTTCTCCTGTCCATCTGCTCCTTCTCTGTCTTCTTTGTGGCCTTCTCCTCTAGATTATTTCTTCTTATTTATAAATTTGCCTCAGGTCCTATCCTGGGTCCTCTTTCCTCCCTTTATACTGGTTCTCTTGTTTATTTTATCAACTCCAATGCATTTAGTTAGCATCCTTATTTTGATGATTCTCAAATCTCCCTAAATCTCTCTGCTGACTTCCAATCTCGTGTCTCCATTTGCCTTTCAGACATCTCTAAATGGTTGTCCAGTAGACATTTTAAACACAATATATCTCAAACAGAACTCATTGTCTTTTCCCTTACATGCTCTCTATTTTCTACCTTTTCCTGTTACTATAGGGGTAATACCATCTTCCCAGTCTCACAGACTAGGGTTCATTCTAGACTCATCACTATCTTTCACTCCCCAAATCCAAATTGTTTTCAAGGCCTGTCATTTTGACCTTTGCACCATCTCTCAAATATGCTTTTCTTATTTCTTCTTACACTGCTACTCATTCTCGTATGGGCACTCATCATCTCCCACTTAATGCAATAAACTGTAGTGACTTTTTGTTTCCTCCATTGTCAAATACAAAATGCTCCTGTTGGCATTCAATGCCCTTTATAAACTAGCCCCCTTGTACCTTTCAGTCTCTTTCCCCTTTACTCCCTGCCAGTTCTTTGACTCAGTAACTCTAACCTCATGGCTGTGTAACCAAGGCACTCAAGCTTTCAGCTGCAGACATTTTCTTCTCTGGATATATCCCATGCTTGGCATTTCCTTTCTTCCTCTGCTTTGACTATCTCTCTAGCTTCCTCTAAGTCCCAACTAATATTCTTCCTTTTATGGGTTGCTCTCTCTAAAGCGTCATACTATATATATATAATAACTATACCTCTTTTAATCATTTCTCATTTTTCTTGTGTATATCTTGTTACATATATATACATACATACACACACGCACATATGTTTGCATTTGTCTTTCCCTTTATCTTGTAAGCTCCTTGAGGGAAGAAATCTTTTGCTTCATTTTGTATCTCTACCTCTTAGCCTAGTGTCTTGCACATAGTTGCTTAACAAATGTTTAATGGATGAATGCAACTTTCCTGGCTGCCATATTATGGTTTTGACTCATGTTGAGGTTTAACTACATTAAAATCTCAGATCTTTTATGAACAAACTAGTTCACCACGTTGTCCTTGATTTAATGAAGTATTTGTGTATGTGTGTGTGTTTTGTGTTTTAAATAACCCCAGTGGTCTTTAAACACTAGCTTAATATGCTTACATACTGATATGCTTACAAAATGAATGCTTACAAAACTGATATGAGAATATCTGAATAGAACTGGATGTATTACTTGATCTTTTTCTTGCTTTTATGAATGCTCTGAATATTTCATGTTTCTAAATTATTCTAAAGTATGCAAGTAGTGCCATAAGTATCATTATACTTAAATAATTAATATATTTTCATAATGATTACTAAATGACTGGAAATTCTAGGAATGCATAGGAATCAACATCATTTATATGACATTTTTAAGCGAATAAAAATTTTAAATTTCTATGTATTAAATTTCTTTTTATTTTATTTGGTACAATGTTATATCTCAGTACAGTGCTTGGCACATAGTAGGTCATGTATAAATGCTTATCTCTTCCTCTCTCATCTCCCCCACTTCTGGTTGTTGTCTTATTTGAATCGTTTATCTTTCAACCACTGCATTTATCATCTTTCCCAGTTTTCTGTCCTTTTAGAAAGTTAATAAGCTGGCCACCCATGCCAATATGTTTATAATTCTTGTAAGCTCAATATGAATCAATATTTTTGATCATTTTGGTCTGAGATTTCAGTTCAATTTAATTCATCAACAATTTAAGAGCTTGCTATTATGCTGTTCTATGCATTGTAAATATAAAAACAAAAATGGAATAAATAACATTTACTCAAGAAGATGCTTCTCTTCTACCTAAGGATATGCCTACATGTCAATACATTTATATCTACATTTATGCCATCTATATTATCTGTTTTTCCATATTTTTTTAAACACCTGGACATATCATGTGTATATGTTTATATATAACATGTTTATTTTTATGTACACATGCTGTAAAAATCATTTCTTAAGGGAGAGGACTAATAACAAAGGACCATGAAAGGCCTTGTGCAGAAGTCAAGTATATTTTCCATTCATGTCTATTTGTAGTCTCTAAATTAGATTTCATTCTTGCTCATATTATGCCATATATACCATCTGTCTTCAGCTTTTTAGAAACCTTTCTCTGATACTCATTATTGAAATTACTGCAAAATTTTCTAAGTGCAGCTTATCCTAATCTTCTCCTCAATCCTGGGTTCAACTCATTGTCTTAATTGTAGGGCCTCTTAATACCCATACTAATTCAGTGCCTTTTTACCTATTTGTCAGAATGTGAGAGATATACTTTTCATATATTTTTGCTTTTTTTTTCAAGTGCTAAAATAATCAATATTATTGGTATATTTTTATGAATTTCATCAGAGACTAAGTATATTGTGTTAATTTTAATTTTTTTAAACTTATATCTGCATCATATCCATTAATTTTGACCTTTTAATGAGACAGTTCAGAAAGCCTTCCCCTCTTCCAATGTCTTTGTTAATTATGAAACATGCACATTTTCTTCTCTTTCCTCTCCCCCTTAATGTTTATTGAATTGAATGATTTTTATTTATAAGGGGCATAATATGTCTTTTCATCTGGTTCTGCTAATTTTCCTTGACTTTTGAACTTTTCCTATACAGACCTTAGGCACTGAACAATTAACCTTCAATAACCCTTGTTAACTGATTTTCATTAAATAAATAGGGAAGTCTTTTGGAGTAAGATGCAATGTATTATTGACAATACTTTATTCATCCCTGAATTAAATGAAAATTCATTGAGTGGAGGAGTGGCTTCAATTGTGTCAATCATCAATCTTAGGAAAAGAATGAAATACTCATTAAAATCATAGACTTTATTTAGTTAGCCTTAATTATGAAATTTGAAAATCTATAAAATATTAAAGAACATGAAGATAATAATACTATTATATCACTCCATAGAAATATAGATCGTATACTCTAATGAAATGTTACATACACTTCTCCCCTCTTTGTTAATATAATTTTTAAACCCAAAAAGAGCTGTCATTTTAACAGGTTGACTGCATGGTATTGCTGTTGAAATGCTGTATGACACTATTTTGGTGCATGTAAATATGCTCTGTGACCTTAGTCCATTCAGTTGTGGCTTTGATGAGTTTCTAAGAGATGTAGTAAGTTAACCAGTAGCAATATGCTTTCTGGAAGACATTTCTAATGGTTCTATTGTTAGCAAGTCAGTCTAAAACAATATTTTTATAGTATATAAGTATGGAATTTCCCCTCAAGCTCACACACTATAATTTTTGTAAACATATCTCATGAATTCATTTGCAAAATCAATAACCATTCTTGTTCCAGTCCATAGTTCTTAGAAGAGTTTAACTTTTGCAATTAAAAATAAGTCCACAATAGAGTCAGTGTTCTGTGATGAATATCTTCTTGTATATCTTATAAATCTTCCAATTTGGAACTTTAAGCCAAATCTTGACTCATTACTATATTAGTAATTCAGTAGGGTTAATTTTTCTTGTTGTGCAACATTAAATAACTTGTCAAAGAATGGGAACCTATTGGATATTGTTAATCAACTTCTTCCAGTATCCTCCTCAAGCCGATTTATATATATATTTTTTAGTTAGATAATTTTCTTGAACATAATGAGACCCATAGCTGAGGAGATCCTTTCTATAAATCCTTAAAGTCAACAGGGAGAATGTGGGCCCATGGTCTCAAACAGTAATATGTAGCAGTTTAGGTAAATGGTATAGCACTAAGATTGTTGCTGCATATGTTTGTGATAAAACTAAGATCATTTCTGGTTATTTTGAAAATTCTTTTATAATCATAATTCGTGTTGTAATCCATTATAAATCTTTGAATCAGTCTTGCAAAATTGAGTGGATTTTTTGATCAAGAATTTTTAGTCAGGTGCCTTAGAAAATGAATTGCATATTTGAGCATGTGTTTCTTTATGATATCTCTAATATTATCAATATTATATCAATATATTAATATTAGAATCAATACATTAGTTCATCCCAATGATTTTTTTAATACAAATTTTCATTTGAATAGCTTCTAGACATACTACTATATCCTTTCCCTTTATCCCCAGTTCTATATTTCAAATCTCCTCAGCATCATCGCCCTGTTCTCTCCTGTTTAGCTTTAGACTCTGCTAAAAAGGTGACTTTATCCTTGCCAAAGTCAATCCTTCTATTTTTATGTTTGCATATATGGCACTACAATATAAAAATAGGATACAAACACAAAAACCCCACAAGAGAAGTAGTAGAAAGAGTGCCAGATCTGGAGACACAGGACTTGAGTTTGAATTCAATTTTTGCTGCTTACTTAATTGAGTGGTCTTGACCAATTCCCTTGTCTTTTGCTTTTTTAGCTGACTATCCTTTTCAAATTTTCATATTTCTAGAAATACTTAACAAGATTTCTTACAATGCATTGATACCAGGAGAGATGAGATGATAAAGATGAGTTGTTGAGTTTTTTTCATTAAGTGTATGCGTGTATGTATGTGTGTGTGTATGTGTGTGTGTGTGTATGGAGGGAAAAAAAGAAAATCCTCTTCTATTAGAATAGGATACAGTTTGTTAAAAGTAAGCCAAAGGTCATTACAATTGTTGTCATATTGTGCTGAAACCTATACCACTAACAAATGAGGTGTGATATATAAGTTTAAAAAAAAGTACTAGATATCATAGTTTACATATGCATGTATATATTTATATATATGTATATATTAGTTTATGTATTCCTGTTATATATGTTGCATTTGCCAGCATTTTTAAAAGATTTCCTTTTTATTCCACAGTGGAGACACCATTTATTGTTATAAATTATAGTTACTAAAGAGTTGCCTTTGAAAAGCTCTTATTGTCTCATTTTCCCTTTGATTTTAGCCAATTTCACTCTAGCTAAAGCATTTTGACTTTACTTGGTGTTATTGTATAATGAAACCCTCTCTTATAAGTGTCACCAGTTATTTACTTATTTATTTATTTACTGACATGTGTAGAGAAGTGTTAAAAGGGTGCATCAAGGAACCTTTTAATCTTCTTTATACTAGATATAATTACATATATATAATGCATATGTATGTATACATATCTAAATATACACATATATATTATACTGGACATAATAATAGGACATAATTCAAGCATTAATTCTTGATGTTTGTTGTTAAGTTCAATATATTTAAAGAAATTTAGAGGAAAAGACCTCTTAATGATCTTAATGTAACTTTTTAAAGTAGAAATGGACACCATAGAATATCAACGAGTGAGTATATTATTTAGAAAACACTCTTCTACAGGTAGGAATTGTATACCCTATAACCATGTAAGGTACAAACTTATTGAAGGGAATGGAGAGAGAGTGAGAGTAAGAGTGAAAGCGAGAGAGACAGAGAGACAGAGAGACAGAGAGAGAGAGAGAGAGAGAGTGTTACATGTTTCTTTAATTGATAGTTTCTGTATGTTCTTTGAAAAATTATATGATTTACAACTATAAAATCATACAGTCCACCCCTCTTGTATACTGAAGTATACATGTATACATTTAAAATACATTTATTATACTCCCTGTATCTATTTTTAATTAAGCATCTATTTAAAGAACTGTATTGTGTGATGCAAGAGACTCAAAACAAGCCTCTAGTTTTGTAAAAAGGGTAGGATTTTTTTTTTTTAGTTTAAAAGTGGAATATATGTTTTCTTTAGCTGTAAAAGCACAATCAAGGCAACATGATAAGTGAGTCAGTGTTGTAAAAGTAAAACTAATTTTGCCTTCACTCACATGAGCTATAGAAGGAGGAAGCTTTATTGTCCCTGGGAAGGTGATAAGGCAGAGTAATTGTATATTATACTGTCCTGGAACATCTGCCTGAAGACTGTTGGAGCAATTCATCTATCATGGACGCTACAGCATGTTTTGTCTTTTTGCTTTAACCCATCCCCACTGCTGGCCTGCACGAAGGTTTTGATAGGGACTGTGCCTGGGCTGGGGCTCACATTAATCAGTCCCCTTGTTCAACACTCCAGCTGACATAATTACAACCTGCGCACAGCAGTTATTCAAGTCGAGTCCTTGTCACTCGTGGTGCGAAACTACACAGCTCAGATCCCGAAGGAGATTGCCTTATCACACAGAACAAGGGCTCACAGGAGTTGAAGAGAATAGAAATGGGAAAATGTCTTCCGGGAGTACTATATATTCCTTTAAAATAAGACATTTGAGAGACTTACAAGGGACAAAGGGAAGCATTGTGCAGTGCCTGAAATGAACAGGTTATTATTTTTAAAAGGATTACGTAGACCATTTTTGTGAAAATGGACATGGATTATTAAACAATTTCATTGGTCTTTCTTATCTTGCAGGGGTTGTGTTCTATTTATTGACTTTTTTCAGAAGTGTTAAAATATTTTTAAACTTATAAAAGATTTGGGCATATTCCTCCTCCCCCCATGAATTCACCAAAACACAATTAATACAAGGGCAAATACTATACCTGTCAGTTGATATTTGCCCATACAAATATATACACACATCTATAGAGATTGTTATCGAGCCATTGGATGTGTTTGCAAAAGTATTTTCAGTACAGAATTCATTAGTTTTTATAGTGGTTTGTTGCAAAAGTATGAAAAATGAAGCAAAGAAACTGGGCTTTCTATTTTGGCTCTTCATCTACCTCATCATGTTAACCCTTTGGTCACAAGACAGGTCAGCTTCCTTTTAGTGATGCATTTGAAGTGAAAAATGAGATTTCCCTTCTGCCATGTATACACTCTTTAAATTTTTATAGCCAAAATAAGTTGTCTTCCTCCTATCCTCTGACAGTACATAAGCATGATTTATGTGATTTAAATCAATCTGCCCAGTAAACCATATTCTTTTAATTTAAATACCCTGAGTCATCTTTAAAAATTTAAGTTTATTTTTCCATTTCATAGATATCATTTCTATTTGTGATTTACTCATATCAAAAGCAGGTTCTGAAAATGGAGTAGCAGAAATATTGTGAGTCTTGAATAACTGGTTCTTGTTCACTAACAACTATGTTTTATTTGCTTCTGTCTGTATCAGTTCTGAATACATTCTTGTTCTTTGCAAACGGGATTGCCAACCACTCAACTTTTCTGCTATTTTTGATTATTTCCAGAAGCATGATGCACAGTGTCTCACACACTTAACTTAATTTGAAGTCTCCTCTCATCATACCTCTCTTCCACGTGGTTATTTTGATTGTTAATTATTATTTTTTGCTACATGTTTCTATCTATATAGCTATATGATAAGTATGCATATATAGAGAGAGATATGAAAACACAATACACAACAAAATGAATACAAAGAAATGAAATAGTGGGATTATGCAGCTGGTTATAAACATATCAGATACCCAGCAGACTAGAAGGACAAATAGTTCTTCCATGAGCAGTCAACCACTTTAACAGAGAGGTCAGGGAAGGACATAGAATAAAAAAGTAGAATTAATTCCATTTTTTAAAATTGCTCATTTATCTAGTAAGATGTAAAGTAAATAAAATAGCTTTATTTTAGTTGTGAAATCTTTGTTGATCTTAATTTAGTTCTTAAAGTTTCCATGGACTTCATGTATATTAAGTTAGGCATAATAAGTATTGATTTTACTTCATATCTATTGAATTGCTACAAAAGGTTGTTTTTTTGTTTTTTGTTTTTTGTTTTTTGTTTTTTTTTTTACCAAAGCTTAGAACTTTTAAATTGTTTTATTTTCTGATTTAAAAAATTTAAATTTTAAAAAATTAAAATTTAAAAAAAGATGTAAAATCAGGAATTCAATTGAATCATGCCCATTGAGTTTGCCCTAGTAATTTATCCCTCAGTTTGAATCATTAAGCCCAATCTCCCAATTATGCATGGTGATTGGTAATAATCCTCATTATGCTTGGCATATTGTATTCTAAAGATCATACTTCCTTGTTGATTGCTATTACAAAAGATCTTTTATCATTTTACTTTTTCTCAGTTAAATGGTTTTTTCTAAAGAATGAAGTAAGAAAAGAAGCTGGCTTTAGAGTAGTTATTATATTTCATAATCAATGTGTCAAGGTCACTTTGAACATAATAGAGGTGGGGAAGAAAGTGAGGAAGGGAATGAGGTTCCCTTTTTAAAGACCAGAGGAGGAAAAGATCTCATAGATGCTTTACTAAAAGCTTAAGTCCCCTCTGTAATATCTATCAGGTTGCTTGTTATTATAGCCATTCCTTAATGAATATCATTAATGGGTTACCATACCTTTTCAAAGCAATAACACACCCAAGATTTATTGCATTAGAGTGAAAGAAATAGATAGATGGCAAGCTCAATAAAAACATCAGTAAAACTAATACAAATTCAGTCATTCAATACAAAAACAAATAAAAAGTCAGTCATTTAGATTTTCTTTGAATGACTGTAGGTTATATGGAAGAATGCTTGACAGGAAAGGATATTTTAGTATGATTAGAGAGTCATTGAAGAACAGATTGTAATAGTCTAGTAAGCTGAGGAAATAAAATTATTATAAAGTTCATTCATGTTTATAATTTTATGTAGTTGAGATAAAAATATATGCACCTTGAAAATAAGTCCTCAAAGCATAAGGAAAGTTGGTTTCTTGTTCCTATGGTAATACAAAAATTAATAAAGTAGCTTATATCCTTTATATTCTAAAAGTTCTTTTCACTTGAGTGCTCTATGAAGAGTTGAATACTCTGTCTCTCTTGTTTGGATTTCAAACTAGTGTTTTGATATTTACAAGCATTACATATATCATAGATATGCTGTCACTCTGGCTGCAATTAGTCCCAGTTTGTAATAATTAAATGTTAGCTGTACACTATAACATTGATTGTGAATATTTGGTCAACAATACAATTTGGACATTGTGTAGTGAGATCTGTTCAAGAGCAATGGGGCAGGAGCAATAATTCATCCATTTCTCACCCGTTTCGCAGTTTGTAGTTTATAAGATCGGGCTTTTTTTTTTTTTTTAAAGCAGTTCATGATATGTGTCTTCTATATGGCTTGTGACACAGCCCATAGGTCGTTACACATTTACAAAAGTGTAAGTGAGAAATGGAAAAAAGCTTTAATGTGCATCAATTTTATTGTCATCAGGATTAATCCCAAATGGTTTGTAGATTATTTTCTCTTTGTAAAACACAAAATGATGACTAAGTTGCCTGGAAGGATTACCCTATTTACTTCTGTAAAACATGCTCAAGATAGAGGACTTCATAGATCATGTTTGTGCATATGGTGACATGAAATTTAAGTCAAGGAGGAGTTCGAAATGTCTGTTAAAATTCAGTTTTTGAAATACTTAAAATTCAGCATTTATTGAGTAAGCATCTTAGATTTATCAAACATCCCTATTCCCAATTAAAAAAAAAAAAACAACAAAAATTTTACTTATGTCTTTAGGTATTTATAAGATAAATCTTTAGGGGAAATTCTCTAGAAGTAGAGCTATTTTCATTCACATACATATGTTGTAATTTTTTTTTTTTAACAAATAATCATGTGTAGTTATTTCATTGACTGTTAGAATTTATATTGTCTGAAAGCCTAGCAATTTTAAATATAAAGGGTATATCCAAAGTCTATGCAATATTGCTCAGTACTGCACTAAGGCTTTGGGTATACCCTATATTTACTTATTTGTACTTAATTTTATTCAGCATATTTATGTTGTTATATAAGGTACTTAGTATTTTACTCCTGTATTAAAAGATGTACTCCAATATTCATTGTGACATTAGAGTTGCCCAGAGTTGTGAAAAGCCATACTAATTGAGAACAAAATTTGGCAGATTCTCCAAAACTAGTGTAAGGCTTTCAAGTATTATCCTGCAGATTCAGCAAATGGGCAGAGACAGAACTTTATTGCAAAGAATATCTGTCTGTCTGCTTTTCTACGCCAGGTGTTCGAATACATCACACTCATATGCATGTACATACTCATTTTCTCACTCTTTGAGAGTTTGAGCTTTCAATGTTGTGTATATATTCCTTAGGACTTTAGCTTCCTAGGATATTATACTTGATCCTCTTGCTTTCTAAACTTAGCAACATTAATTCTTACACAAATTTGTAACCACATCTTTCTATCTTTGTCTTAGCCTCTTTTGCCCTCCCTTCCCTTTCCCTCTCCTCTCTCCCTTCTCGGATCCTTTTCCTTTCTATCTCCTTCCTCCTCTCTTTCTCCCCTTTCTTTTCCCTCTCTTCTCCCTCTCCCTTCCTACTCTCTTTCCTCTTCCCTTTTCTGTTTCTAGAAGAAAAAAGATTGACAAAGTAAGAACAAGATCATGTACAAAGAGGAATATATAGAGGATCTCAGCATCTGCAAGTATTCTCTCTTCAATTTAGGTTCTATGTTTGATTTTCTCCAACAAAATGACAAACATGTATAACTAATATTCATCTTATTTTATTCTTTGCCTGATATTTATAATCAGCAGGTGACTTAATAGGGATATTTTCTGTTATATATTAAAAGAAATCGTGAATAATTTTAATGTATATATAGGAAACATCTTGTCAGAAAAGTTTATAAAATGGTAAATGCTTTTTCAAAATCCATAAATTGTAAATACATCATAATCTAATGTTCTCCATTTCTTTCATGCATATCAATTACAAAATGGTAAGGAAGTGATCCATTTTTGAATACTGCTCATGAAATTTTGCTTTCTTTGCACTAATAAAATTACCTAGTATGCCTTCAATTTATATATTGAACGTGCTCATAAAATTTTTGTATAGGACACAGGGTAAAATGTCTTAGCAAGGAGCATACCGAAGCAAGAAAAGTCTATAAATCAAGAGATCCCAAATCCTGGACAAAGGGACCTACCTGCCCTCTTGCAGGATACCCAAACAAGTGCAAACTGGAAGATTGGATGCTTGTTTTGTAGGCCCATGTCACAGGTCTAAACCTGACTGAGGTGGGGAATAGAAATAGAAATAGCTAAGGATCCTAAACTCAGAGCATTGAGCAAAGATAAAAGTCATAAGTTAGCTAGTTTGTGGCTTGGATTCCATGAGCCAGTGGAACTTTCCATCTGACTGATAATTATAGAATTCAGCAGCAGTCTATTAAAAATCCAGTTGGTGAGTGTAGAGGGCTGAAACTCTTGAGTCGATGCACTGAGGTCAGGACAGCCAAGCACTTGAGGCTAACTGCCAATTGGACAAATACTCTATGGGCATACTCTTGGAAAATGGCCCTTTCCACTATCCTGTGCTGGCATATACGGAGAATTGTAGGAGGGACTGGGCATGGAGTAAGACTAGCCAGAGCCACTTTTGTGGTGGATGAGGAAGAAGAAGGTTGTGGAAGATCCCCTTCACTTCTACCCCTAAAGACCAAGAATAAAGACTAAGGACTTTTGCCTCTCCTGACTCCACCTGATTCTAAGGTATCCTGGGTGCTAGCATGGTCATCACAGGTGAGTCCACAGCTATAGTGCTCAGACCCAAATTCATTTCACAACACACAAAACTCAGAGAAGAAGGACAGCAATCAGACTACTTTTGAAACATTAAAACCTTAAGGTCCTCAGCCTGAGGTTCCCTTAAGATCTTCTAATTATATAATGCACAACACACTAAGAAAGCAATAGTAGGACCAATCTGGATATTTCTCCCTCTCCCTTACCCCCCCACCCCCACCCAAGACATGGCGCTGACATAAATACTGTAGATAGCAGAAAGCTGGGAGAATATCCAAACCTAATAATAATAATAATATTTGACACCAGAAAAAACTATGGGATGATAGGTATGTTCAAAAACAACCCCCAAAGGAGAGAATGACTCAAAATAATTATTGCGATTCCAAAAACACAAAACAATCTCAAAAGCACATATTGAGCACAAATTCCAACTACAGGTTCTACTAAAGTTGAAGCAAGATTTAGCAAATAAATTAAAAATGTATTTTTATGAGTGGAATGAGAGTGCTAGAGAAAAAGTAGAATATGAAAACTATGGAAGGAAGAATTGAAAAAGAAATTAGCAGATTGATAAGAAATAAAAAAATCTTGTCCAAGCAACAAGTTCTCTGAAAATTAGAATAGAAAAAATGGTAAAATAAAATAAAAAAACTAGAAAAATAGAAGAAAACGTATTTTATAGGAAAAGCAAGTGATCTAGAAAACAGATCTAAAACAGACAATTTTTTTTTAATTTAATAGCCTTTTATTTACAGGTTATATGTATGGACAACTTTACAGCATTGACAATTGCCAAACCACTTGTTCCAATTTTTCCCCTCTTTCCCCCCACCCCCTCCTCCAGATGGCAGGATGTCCAGTAAATGTTAATTATATTAAAATATAAATTAGATACACATTAAATATAAATGATCAAACCATTATTTTGCTGTACAAAAAGAATCAGACTCTGAAATATTGTACTATTAGCCTGTGAAGGAAATCCAAATTGCAGGTGGGCAAAAATATAATTAGGAATTCAATATAATGGTTTTTAGTCATCTCCCAGAGTTCTTTCACTGAGCGTAGCTGGTTCAGTTCATTACTGCTCCATTGGAAATGATTTGGTTGATCTCATTGCTGAGGATGGCCAGGTCCATCAGAATTGGTCATCATATAGTATTGTTGTTGAAGTATATAATGATCTCTTGGCCCTACTCATTTTACTCAGCATCAGTTCATGTAAGTCTCTCCAGGCCTTTCTGAAATCATCCTGTTGGTCATTTCTTACAGAACAATAATATTCCATAATATTCATATACCACAATTTATTCAGCCATTCTCCAATTAATGGGCATCTACTCAGTTTCCAGTAAAACAGACAATTTAAGAATCATTGAAAGCCATGACCCAGAAATCAAGCCTATTTATCATATTTCAGTTAATTATAAAAGAATTCAAAAGAATCCACATTAACCTCCTAAGAGAAATCTCATTGTGAGAACTCATAGTAAAATTCCAGAGCTTTCAAGTAAAAGAAAAATTACAGTAAGCATTCAGAAAGAAAGAATTCAAATCTTTTTTTTTTTTTAATAATTATAACTTTTTATTCACAGAACCCATGCCTGGATAATTTTTTTACAACATTATCCCTTCTACTCACTTCTGTTCTGACTTTTCCCCTCCCTCCCTTCACTTCCTGCCTCAAATGGCAAGCAGGCCTATACATGTTAAATATGTCACAGTATATCCTAAATATAATATATGTGTTTATAACAGAACAGTTCTTTTGTTGCACAGGAAGAATTGGATTCAGAAGGTAAAAATAACCCGGGAAGAAAAACAAAAATGCAAACGGTTTACATTCATTTCCCAGTGTTCTTTCTTTGGGTGTTGCTGTTTCTGTCCATCATTGATCAATTGGAACAGAATTAGTGCTTCTCTTTGTCAAAGAAATCCACTTCCATCAGAATACATCCTCATACAGTATCATTGTTGAAGTATATAATGATCTCCTAGTTCTACTCATTTCACTCAGCATCAGTTCATGTAAGTCTCTCCAAGCCTCTCTGTATTCATCCTGCTGATCATTTCTTACAGAACAATAATATTCCATAACATTCATATACCCTAATTTACCCAACCATTCTCCAATTGATGGGCATCCATTCATTTTCCAGTAAGGATTCAAATCTTGATCACAAGCAGGATTACATGTATTATAGGAGACACCCTTGAAAAGGATAGGAAAGGATCTATATTCTAGAAGGTAAAGAACATAGGCACATAACAAAGAATAAGTTGTCCAGCACAACAGAATATAATCTTAAAGAGGACCTTTTATGAAATAGAAATCTTGCAAGTATTCCCAACAAAAAAGATAAAAGCTACATAAACTTTGAAGTATAAGCACAGGAGTAAAACTGATACCTTAAAAAGGTTAACATGAGTGAATAAAGAAAATATTAAAGAAAAACAAACTTTTTATGTTATAATATTAGATTACATATGTATCCTTTTTAAAACCATATATGCAAAAGACATGTATAATTAGACAAATGGTTTTATGCTTTGACAATTAAAAAAATTTAATTTTCCCCTCTTACATAATGAAAGCAATTCTTTTTTTTTTTTAATTGTTATTTAATAGCCTTTTATTTGCAGGTTATATGTATGGGCAACTTTACAGCATTGATGATTGCCAAACTTTTTGTTCCAATTTTTCCCCTCTTTCCCTCACCTTCTCCCCCTCACCCTCTCCCCCAGATGGCAAGATGACCAGTAGATGTTAAATATATTAAAATATAAATTAGATACACAATAAGTTTACATGACCAAACCGTTATTTTGCTGTACAAAAAGAATCAGACTCTGAAATATTGTACAATTAGCCTGTGAAGGAAATCAAAAATGCAGGTGGGCAAAAATATGGCGATTGGGAATTCAATGTAATGGTTTTTAGTCATCTCCCAGAGTTCTTTTGCTGGGCGTAGATGGTTCAGTTCATTACTGCTCCATTGGAAATGATTTGGTTAATCTCATTGCTGAGGATGGCCAGGCCCATCAGAATTGGTGATCATATAGTATTGTTGTTGAAGTATATAAGATCTGCTGGTCCTGCTCATTTCACTCAGCATCAGTTCATGTAAGTCTCTCCAGGGCTTTCTGAAATCTTCCTGTTGGTCATTTCTTACAGAACAATAATATTCCATAATATTCATATACCACAATTTATTCAGCCATTCTCCAACTGATGGGCATCCACTCATTTTCCACTTTCTAGCTACTACAAAGAGGGCTGCCACAAACATTCGGAAAGCAATTCTTAATGTTCATTTTTTTTAAGTTTTGAGTTCAAAATATTATTACTCCTTCCCTTCCTTCACCCTCTTCTAAGATAATGAATAAGGTAATGCATATTATACTTGTGCAGTCATGTTAAACAGTTCCTACAGTTTGTGCAAGAAGATTGAGAAAAAAAGAAAGAAAATAGTGTGCTTTTGTCTGTATTTAGACAATTCCGTTATTTTTCTGGAGGTGGAAGTTATTTTTCTTCATGAGTCCTTTGGGAGTATCTTGGATTATTGTATTCATGAAAATAGCTAAGACATTAATAGTTCTTCATTGGAAAATATTATTACTGTATATAATATTCTCCTGGTTCTGCTCACTTCACTTTGTGTCAATTCATATGAGTCTTTCCAGGTTTTTCTGAAATCATCCTATTTGTCATTTTTTGTTTGTTTGCTTTTCTTTCTCTCTTTTATTTTTTTCTCCCAATCCATGTAAAATAGTTTTTAACATTTGAAAACTTTGAGTTCCAGATTTTCTTCCTTTCTTTATCCTTACCTCCCACAGAGAAGGCACATGTGAAATTATGTAAAACATTCATGTAAAAATCATGCTTTGAAAGAAAAAAATCTTCCCCCAGTAGGGAGAAAAAAAAATCTCACGAAAAATTGTTTGTTTGTTTGTTTTTAAAGTATCCTTCATTTTGTATTCAGATGCAATTAGTTCTTTCTCTGAGTATGCATAGCATATTTCATCTTAAGTCCTTCAGAGTAATCTTGCACCATTGTATTGCTAAGAATAGCAGAGTCATTTACAGTTGATCATTCCATAATACTGCTATTATTCTGTATAGCGTACATTTCACTTTGCATGAGCTCATGAATGTCTTTTCCAGGTTTTTCTGAGAGCATCCTGTTCATTTCTTGTAAAACAATAATATTCCATCATGATCACATACCACAGTTTATTCAGCCATTCCTCAGTTGCTTAATGTCCTTCAATTTCCATTTCTTTGCCCTCAGAAAAGAGCTGCTATAAATATTTTGGTAAATATAAGTACATATTTCCTTTTTAAAAAAAATCTCTTTTGTGAAATATTCCTAATAGTGGTATTGTGAGGTTAAAGGGTAGACATAATTTTATAGTCCTTTGGGCTCAGTTGCAAATTGCTCTGCTGAATGGTTGAATCAGTTTACAATTCCATCAACAATGTATTAATGTCTCATTTTTCTTATATCCCCTCCAATATTTGTCATTTTCCCATTAACCAATCTAATCCATATGAGACAGTACCTTAAATTGTTTTAATTTGCATTTGCCTAATCAGTAGTGTGAGTGCTTTTTTTTTTTTAAATAAATTTAACTCTGTTCTCTATACATTTGAGAAATGAGGCCTTCATCAAAGAAATTTGCTTCAAAAGTCTTTTCACAAATACTATTGCTAACTGAATTTCCCATATTTATTTTATTGCCACTCTTTTCTCATCATGTCCTTCCTCAAAAATGTTTTGCTTTTGTCCATTCCTTGCCCCAGTATACTCTCCCTTCTCTTTCCCTACCTCTTTTTCATCCCCTTCCCCTCCTGCAGGTAAGATAGATTTCTATACCCATAAAGAGTTGGCATGTTATTTCCATTTTGAGCCAATTTTAATGAGAGTAAAGTTCACTCCCTCTCTTTCCCGTCTCCCTTTTCCCTCCTTCCCTCCATTGTAAAAACTTATTACCTTGTTTATGGCAGATAGTTTAACCATTCCACTTCTCACTTTTCCTTTTATCTAGCACATTTCTTTCTCACCCCTTAATTTTATTTTTAAGATACTATTCCTTCATATTCATCTAATGTCTTTGCCCTCTGTCTATATATACTCTTTCTCACAGCCCTAAAAATGAGAATGTTCTGAAACATGTATTATCCTCTCATGTAGGAATATAAAAAAATTAACCTTATTAAGTCCCCTTTGAATTTCACTTTCCTGGTGAAATTATGCTTTTTTGATTCCTGTATTTAAAAGTCTTTTTCTATTTAACTCTGGTTTTTTCATCAATAATGCTCGAAAATCCTCTATTTCATTGAATCTTCACCTTTTCCCTAAATGATTATATTCTGTTTTGCTGGGTTAGTGATTCTTGATTGTAATCCCTGCTTCTTTTCTCTCTGGAACATAATATTCCAAGCCTCCCAGTCCTGCAGTGTGGAAGCTACTAAATTTCGTGTTATCATTTGACTGTGACTTAAGCATATTTGAATTGTTTCTCTCTAGATGCTTGCAGTATTTTCTTTTTTATGTGGGACCTTTGGAATTTGCTTGTAATATTCCTAGGTATCTTTGTCTTGGGATGTCTTTTAGGAAGTGATTGGTAGATTCTTTCAGTTTTTATTCTTTGTCTCTATAATATCAGGACACTTTTCCTCGATAATTTCTTGAAAGATGATATCCAGGTTCTTTTTTTGATCACGACCCTCAGATAATCCAATAATTTTTACAGGTCAATTGTTTTTGCACTGAGATATTTCACATTGTTTTCCATTCTTTCAATTTGTGTTATTGTTTCTTGATTTTTTCATAGTCATTAGCTCCCACTTATTCAAATTCTGATTGTTAAGGATTTTTTCCCTCTCAGTAAGTCTCTGTACCTCCTTTCTTATTTGGCCAACTTAAGGCATTCTTTGCCCTTGTACTTAATTTTTCCTCACTCTCATTTCTCTACCTAATTTTCCCTCTATCTATCTTACTTGATTTTCAAAATATCTTTTGAACTTTTCCATCACCTGAAACCAACCAATTCTCATTTTTTGTTGGAAGTTTTAGATGTAGGAACTTTGATTTTGTTCTCTTCTTTTGAGTGTATTTTTTGATCTTCCTTATTACTATAGTAACTGTGTATGATCAGAAACTTTCTGCACATTTTCCTAGCCTATTACTTGATTTTTAACTCTTTGTTAAAGTAAGATTGTGTTTTCAGCTTGTCCCAAGCTTCAGGGGCTGTTTGTGTAGCTGTTTTTGGAGATTCTTCTAAGGACCCATAAGTTTTTATTTCTTCTAAGATATTACGATCCAAGGAAAAATGTTTTACTCCTCTCCTGGCTTGTGCTCTGGTCTGTGTGTAATCACAAACATCTTTTCTGCCCTGGGACAGTGAGGAGGATTCCTAAATGTTCTGGCTGTAAGTTCAAGTATATTAGTGCTGCTTTTCTTCTCACCCTGGGACTGTGAACTGCATTTTGGATATGAATATCAGCAAAGTAGCAGAGTCCTGCCTTATCACTTGCCAAGAGACCCCTTCTGACCTTACTATCCGTGGGCTGAAATTCTGGAAGCTGCTGGCATTTCTCTTGTTACTGTTGCTGCTATTGATGATTCAGTGACTCCCCAGGCCAGTTCCTGGTTTGTTGCGGCCCCTTTTGTCACACTAGTGGAACAAACCTTTCTTGATGATTTTCTTTGATATTTGTGGGCTGAGAGCTCTGCAAACTGTCACTGCAGCCACTGGTTCAGGGGCCCAAAGTTTGCTCCTGGTTTGCTGTGGCCAGAGCTGTGTTGGCATGAACTTAGTATTTGGAGAGGTTAGGGGGAGAGCTTGGGGAGTCCCTGCCTTTATTCCACCGTCTTGGCTCTACCTCCGTTTGTCATTTCTTATAGCACAATAATATTCCATTACAGTCATATATCACAACTTATTCAGCCATTCCTCAGTTGATGGTCATCCCCTCAATTTTCAGCCACCACCAAAAAACCCCAAAACAACAACAAAAAATCTGCTATAATTATTTTTGTACAAATAGGTTTTTTCTCTTTCAAAAATTTTCTTTCATTTGGATATAGATCTAACAATGGTATTGCTATATTGAACAGTTTGCACAGTTGTATAATTCTTTAGTCATACTATCAAATTGATCTTCAGACCAGTTTTCCTATATTCGTTAGAAAACATCTATCATTTTCTTTTTTTATCATATTAGCCAGTCTGATCCATGTAAGATGATATCTCAGAGTTGTTTTAATTATGTCTCTAATTGATAGTCTTTTAGATAACTTTTATATATCTATAGTTCTGATTTCTTTATCAGAAAACTGCCTTTATCAGTTGGAAAATGACTAATATTGTTATAAATTTGACTCTGTTTTCTATATATTTGAGAAATGAGGTTCTTATCTGAGATACTGACTATAAAAAATTTCCCCCAGTTTTTTGCAAAAACTTTTAAAATTTTATATAAAGAAAATTATGTTTTGTATTTTTTAAAGTTCTCTATATCTTTTTTAGTTCTAAATCCTTCTCATTTATAGATTTGACTGATGAATTATTTCATGCTATACTAGTTTGCTTTTGGTATCATCATATATATGTGTAACTTTGATGATTTTTTTTTTGATGGTTACTTGTTATTTTATTTTATTTTATATTTTTTGCTGAGGCAATTGGGGATAAGTGACTTGTCCAGGGTCATGCAGATTGTGTGGTAAGTGTCTGAGGCCAAATTTGAACTTAGGTCCTCCAGACTTTAGGACACTGCACTGCCTAGGTGCCCTGTTTTTTTATTTTTAATACACATTGTTTTATAATCATGTTGGGAGAGAAAAATCAGAGCAAAAGGAAAAAAAAAACATAGGAGAGATAAAAATACAGGAAAGTAGTGAACATAACATGTGTTGATTTACATTCAGTCTCCTTAGATTTTTTTCTGGATGCTGATGCCATTTTCTTTCCAAAGTCTAGTAGGATTGCTTTGGATCACTGAACTACTGAGAAAAAACAAGTCTTTCATAGTTGATTATCACACATTCTTGCTATTATTGTGTACAATGTAATCCTAGTTCTACTTGTTTCACTCAGCATCAGTTTGTGCAAATCTTTCCAAGCCTTTCTAAAACCAGATTTTTCATCACTTTTTATAGAACTATAATATTCTCTTACCTTCATATATCATATCTTGTTCAGCCATTTTCCAATTGATGGGCATCTACCCATTTTGAAATTGATAATTTTAAAAGAAGAATTAAATGGGAGAAGAAGAAGATGGGCAGAGAAAAGGAGGAGCTGGAAAATAATCACATCATTGGTATGCAAGTAGAAGTCTTTAACAATAAGCAAGGAAAGGATAAGAAGAGACCAGGTGACACTTGCATCTCCTTTGTCATCCGGATTCATCAGGAAAAAAAAGTAACTATACATATACACATTCATATACATATATACAGACACAATGTGTATAGAAATACATTTCTCTCCACAGAAAAATTGTAGGAGAAGGCGAGATAACAGTAGGAGAGGATTAGTCCTTAAAAAAGAACATACAAAAACATATGTAGCACTTTTTTTGTGGTGATAAAATACTTAACCGAGGGAGGTTGTACATCAATTGGAGCATGAATGAACATGATATGATATGTAAATATGATTACAGTAGTGTAGTGCTATTAGAAATCTTTTCCCAGAGAAACCTAGGAAGACTTGTATAAACTAAAGTCAAATGTTGTGAGCATTACGAGGGCAATAGTTTTTACAATGTCAAGATTGTAAAGACAAATAATTATAAAAGACATAAGAACTCCTTTGAGCAACACTAGCCATGACTAGCCATGACACCAGAGGACTCATGATGATATGTTCCTTTCCTTCACAACCATATTTCTTTCATTCCTGTGTCACTCACTCCATGACAGAGTAGTGAAAGACTTTTTTTTTTTTTGTCATTTTTTTTTTCTTGTTGCCAGTGCAGGAATTTGTTTTGCCAAAAAGGTTTTTTTACAGTAGTTTATTTTGTCTTTGTTATTTGGATTAGGAGTGATGTTAGTGACAGAGAAGGCATACTTCTATTGCTTGAAAAAATAATTTTATTAAACTTGCTTTCATGGCAGAGTGGGCATATTAAAATTAGCTATTGGTGTTATCTCAGTGACATTCAGTGTAATTTTGATCTGAGATTTCCTTCCCTTTCCCCGCCTCAGTATCTTACCTTTTTTGGATACTTTGTCATTACATTTCTCAATATCCTCACAATTTTATACATTTATCCCAGAACTGCTGCATTTACTTGTTCTATTCTGACTGTTTTTTCCCATTTTTATTCCCTTTGGTGTCATTTTTTAACCTTCTCTATAAACTTATTTAGGACGGATGTGATGTAAATGTAGTAGTTCCAGCTGTCTTTCATAGAGAAATCTACTTATAATAATTTTTCAGATCTTTTTCACTTTTCTTTGTTGCCCTCTTCCCATTTTGTACTTTAATGCTCTTAGAATGACTTTGCTTATTTGGTTGGATGTCTTGCCCAACTTTGTTTAAACTTGTTTTATCTCTTACCAAGGATGATAAAAAATCTGCCATTTCTTTGTGTTCTCCTGTTAAAGACAAAACTTGATGTAAGTTGTGTATACTCATTTTTTCTACATTTGCATTAATGGGAATGCATTATAGAAGACTCTTAATAACCATGACATTCCCATGTATAATAAATATAATAGCTGTAAGAATTTTGTTTCCTAGAAAATTCAATATCTTGAATGAAACTAATGATTAAGTGACATATAAATAGAAGTTTTAAGAATTTGTTTTATGTGACTTGAACGCTCTGTGACATATTCATGATTTTGGCAAAGAACATTTTTCTCCATTTGTATGGCTAGCATCCAAGAATGATATGCATACACATTTGGTGATCTTTTTTTGACTTTTTTGATTTATGCTTGAGTATCTTTTGTTTCCTTTCTTACCTTTGTCTACCGTTTGCTGACATACTTTTAGCTTGAAGTGAGACAGCATTCTATTTGTATTCCCTTTGTTATTGGCCTTACCAAACTACCTCTTTTTTCATTAATTGAAAAACTGATTTTCTAATGATGGTTGTAATTTCTTTTTCTTCCCAATCATATTTCTTTCATTCCCATATTTGCATCACAAAATAACATTTTCTTACAGTTGTTAAAATATATTCTGTGTTGTTTTTCATTGACTTCAAGTTCAACCTTTGAAAATCCTTCAAATAATTTGTCAACATTAAAAGTCCACATTAGGTAGTATGAAGTCAGATTTGAACATTGTAAACAGTTTGAAGTATAATGCAGGGAAACAATGAAAATTATTTCATTTCTGCTATGGATTTTTCATAATTTCAAAAATAATCCCTTATAATGAAGATAAATTTTTTTTTGATGTTCCAAGCAATAGTTTCTCACCTTCCTTACTGAGTATATAGGATATATAAAGCAATTAAATCTGATATTTCAGAATTTATCTTATTTTGTGTATAATTTATTGCTAATTAAAATTAATTTTATTGAAGTAATTGAAAGTAATTAGGAAGTAGGTGCAGTTCCATAGTATATAACACCACTGAAATCTTTAGAATGGTTTCTTACTCGTTTCCTAGAAAATTAATATACATATATGTAGGAATACCCCCTTCCCCCAAATGAGTGGAATTTATAGAATAGGAACTGATATTACCAAACCTCTATTTTTGCTTGTGTGAAGGCATTATGGTCTAAGTAATATTTTGAAGCAGATGAACCTATCAATCAGGGCACTCTCTTAAAAAATTAGATCACAACTCATCCCCATTCTCTTATAGTAGGCAACTCTTGTCCTTGTTTTTTAGAAAATCTTTGACTATCCCTATCTTCTGAAACTGTTTATATATCAGTGGAATATAAACTTCATGCTTTTGCCATATTTTGAGTCTACTTTTTTTTCCCCCTTTATATATAGAGAGAGAATAAATATTTTTCAAGTGTTTTCTTGTGATCAAGAGATATGTTATTCAATATACTCTTTGATGACATTTTATATGCCACTTCTTTTGATTATCTCTTTATTTGTATCATATTGCTGCCAACTCATAATAAGCCTTTCCATTGCCCTTTGGGTGACTCTTAAGTTTAATTCCTTGAATACTCTGGATTTCAGTTGATCCACAAATATTTTTTAAACGAACTTCTAGTATGTGCCAAACAATATTCTAGATACCAGGAATATCAAGACAAAGAATAAAATAATCCCGATTTGTAATAAACATATTCAAATGTAAATTTGATGCAAAATGATGAGATAAAGTGCATATATAGAGGATTTAGTCTAAGACAGGATAAACCTAAAAACAAAAATTACTTAAGGCTGAGCTCCATTTTTCACTAGAAATTTCTGGCAAGGCTGGAAAGGAACCTAGGAATAATAAGCAACTTAACTTAAATCCTCTCAGTAAATAAACAATCATCTTACTACTTTGAATTTTCTTCATATCTCCTTTCTTTTCTGGCTTTAAACATGTACAACTCTCCTCATTAAAAAACAAACAACCCAATAATACAGCGAATGTTACTAGATCTATCAAATCCTCTATCTCTTCTCTTTTTTTTAGCCAGCCCCTTTGAAAAAAGTTGATATTTTCTGCCTCTTCTTCCTCTTTAGTAATTCTGTAACCTAGAAAATAGCTTCTGACCTCATAACTCATTTGAAACTATTCTGTCCAGATTTTCCAATGGTAATAATAGTAATAATCTCTTAATTGCCAAATCTAATGTTATTTTCTCCATCCTAATCATCTTCTTGTTCTGTCTGCTTTGTTCTACATGATTGATCATCCTCTCTTAAATATATTCTTCTTTTTGTGTGTTTCTGGTTTTTGGTTCTTCAGGTTTGCTTTTGACCTATAATAATTCCTTCCTGGTCTCCTTTGACTCACCATTCATATCCTGGTCTGTAGTTGTAGCTCTGTAGTTTACCAAGAGTATATGCTAAGACCTCTTCTCTTTTTCCTCTATACCTTTCTGTTCTTCCAGTAGTCACATTAAAGTCCTATGGATTTAAAATACTCTTCCTATGGAGTGAGTTCTCTGTGTGTGTATTAATCCAGATTTAATTTCCCCTGAACTCAGTCCTGTTCCACAGTACCAGTCGACTATTGGACATTTCAAACTGGATGGCCCAAAGATGTTTTAAACTCAGCCTTTCCAAAAAAATGAATTTATATTTCCATCTTTTCGATTAAAACCTACTTATTATTATTTTTTTAAAATCAAAGATGCCATCAACTATCCTTTGAGTTTCCTAGGTTGATAATTTCAGGATTATCCTAGGTTTTTTATTTTCCTTTACCCTAGCCAGGCAGTCACTATAGGAGTTAGCTCTGGGAAGAAATGGGGAGATATAAAAGATGGGAAAATGAGATAGCAATAGAAACTTATTTTTAAAAGCAGTATATACCTGCATTGATATTTGGAGATGATTGAAGTATAGTGCGATTCTTAGTACCCTTTGTGTCACCTTGCCCCTGTCATTACAAAAACACCAAAGAGCTACTTCAGAATAAAAGTCAGTTTATTGTTTTTTGGCCTGCTTCATAGATTTGTAATGTAGAAAGGAGAAAGAGGAAAACTTTAAGCATTCATATGGATCTATTATATTTCTGGCACTATGCTAAGTATTTTACAAATGCTATCCTATTTTGTCGTTTCAATAACTGTGCAGTGTGGATGCTATTATCATTCCCATTTTAAAGTTGAGAAAATGAGGCAAAAAGGTTAAGTGACTTGCTCAGGGCTACATAGTCAGCCATCTTCAGAAGCAAGGCCAGTTTATTGGTGATTTAGTTTTTTAATCTAAATGGGATGACTGTAACCAAAGTACAATTTTTTTCATAAAATGTTAGATTCAAAAACATTTATTTCACCCATGTCTAAGAATTCTCAAATTCTGTATGCTAATTTTAGAACTTCACTTTTCTAGTCTTCTTTAACCCATTTTATTCTCAGTATGGCTCATGCCATGTGCAATTCATTTTGTGTGCTAATAGAACTGAGTTATAATTTTCACCTTTAGCAATAGATGTTACTATTTTAAATAGAGTCATATGGTGCAGCTAAGTGGCACAGTGGATAGAACACCAACCCTGAAGTCAGGAGGACCTGAGTTCAAATCTGGTCACAAACAAGCAGTGTGACCCTGGGCAAGTCACTTGACCCCAGTTGCCTCAGGGGAAAAAAAAAAAAAAAACTAAAGTAGAATAGTTTAATATTTTTGGTGGAGAAGACCGTAAAAAATCTTCCACTTACAGCTTTCTAGAGAAGCAAAATGCTATAGAGTAAACAATACTGGACTTAGTATCAAAGGGCCTAAATTCCATTTTTTACATAAACCACCTCTTATGTATCTGGATGAGTTAATGGATCAAACTAAAACAAATCGGCTAAAAATCACCAGAAACATTTCTTAATCCTATATTTTCATTTTGATAGTGAGATAAACTGAGGATCTGAAAAGTTATTTGCCCAAAATCAGATTGCTAGTTAGTGGCAGATATATTCATTTCTACTTAGCTTAGATTCAGTTTAATTCTGTAAAAAATGCATTGAGTATCTATTGGAATTTATAGTCTAGTAGAAGAGTTCAGAATTTCAGATAACTCATAAGAAGTTCATTTTGCATTTCATCAGGTGTTTTTTAAGGCCAGAAGGTTACATGGCATTTTTTTTTTTAAGGTAGAATCATAGTTTGTAAGGGTCATCCAGTATTTTTAGCATTCTTTGATCTTCACGATTTCTCTGAAAGTTGTAATAGATTATGCTGATCAAATTTTTTGTCAAAAAAATCATTTTGAATGAATGGTCTTCTCTAGATACTAAATATATGTAGGACATATTCACTTAGAATTGAAAAGAACATTTACAGCTCTGGAGGGGAAAGTGAGGCAGATGACCTTGTCCAGCCCTCCCTCACTCAAATCTAATTCACTTGCATATCATAGCATCATCTCCCTGATGTCAGGGTCCTCTTTGAGAACAAAGGACAAACAACAACAGCAAATATATATATATATATATATATATAATTTGTTCATTCATTCATTTATTAATTTGTTATAATAACTTTTTATTGACAAAACCCATGCCAGGGTAATTTTTTACAACATTATCCCTTGCACTCACTTCTGTTCTGATTTTTCCCCTCTCTCCCTCCACCTCCTCCCCTAGATGGCAAGCACTCCTATATATGTTAAATATGTCGCAGTATATCCTAGATACAATATATGGGTGCAGAGCCAAACAGTTCTCTTGTCAACAACAATATATTTGAAGAAATGAAGTGATATTAATAGTATGGAATTTAACAGAATACGAATAAATAGTGCCATGAAAGGAACCAATAAATTGTACACAAGTCCAGGAATGTCTTCTCAGTTAAGACACTGTGCTAGGTTATACAATAGATATGAAGACATAGCAGCTGTTGCTTCACTTATGTATCAAAATAGTCTTATCCTCGAAAAAAATGCCATTTTTCCCATTAATTTGGATTATAATTTGAGAGATGTTTTATCTTCATTTTTAATTTACCTTTAATAAGCAATGCTTCCTGACACTTGATCTTTTAAGTTTCTCTTCTCTCAGTCTTTCGGTGAAGCAGTTAACCTCTAAACAAATACTTAAAACACACTGGTGATATCATTAGTTAAAGGAATCCTCATGTAATATGAATAGTCACTTTTGAATTTTTCCTTATGAAAAATTTAATATTCAGGGTTTTCTTAAGTCAATACCCAAGTAGAAAAACCTACTATGAACCTCAATTTTCGTTAAGAACAGGAGGATAATTTGTTAAATAATAAAATTAGTAGATGTACATAGCTATTTTGGCAAAATTCTTCAGGAAATTGTAACTACAAAGTAACTTTGACTTACTCAAAAGTAGAGAACAATCATGAGGATAAAATATTATTTAACCTGGGAACTCAGTTTTACATTCACTTCAGATATTAAAGAAGAAAAGAAAAGACTTTGAGTGCAAACTGAAGTGTCAATTTTTCCATTCTATGTTTAGTGCATTTCTAGAGTGTATCTTAAATTATAATATGGATTATAAAATCCTTTTTATATAGTCTCTTTCAAAACATGAATGAAAATTTGGAAATAAACAAATATTTTCAAAACTTATGGAATAAATATACAGCAGAGGGGCTTCAAGTTGCATCCCTATATGTAGTCAGCTAGCAGTTTTTAATAAGTAAATAGTCTACTCAGCACATTTTAGATGAGGGGATAGAAAAGTGGTCCAGACTTTTAATTTCATTATGGGAGGAAACCTATTGGAGAAACCCCTTTTCCTAAGTTCAGTTCAGTAACTAGTCTGTAGGTGATTTTTAGAGATTTGCTAGTTTATAAATGGATTAGCCCAGATAATAATAGCTATTATTTATATGGAACTTTAAAATTTGCAAGTACTTTATGGAATTTGGACCCAAATCTTTCTGCTTCTGTGTCTGTATCTGTGTGGTTACAAGACCACACATATTCTGTGTCCTGCATCACCTTAAAAAACACAATAACCATGTTGTTGGTTTTCTTTTTTTTAAACTTGTGTCTTTGTTGTAATCCATTTGGGATTTTCTTGGCAGAGATATTGGTGTGGTTTGCCATTTCCTTCTCATTTCACCTTTGAGGAACTAAGACACACAGAGTTGGGCAAGTGACTTGCCTAAGATCATCCAGCTAGTAAGTGTCTGAGGCCAGATTTGAACTCTAGAAGATGAGTCTTCTTGACTCCAGATGCAAGTCCTCTATCCACTGTGCCAACTAGGTGTTCCTAAAATAACCTTTCTATTTGTAATTCTTAAAATCAGATAATTTTAGAATTAGAATGGATCATAAGGTCATTGGATCTAATTAACCAGTCTTTCTCCTCTCCTCTCCCTCTCCCTCTCCCTCTCCCTATTCCTCTCCTCTCCCTCTCCCCTCCCCCTCTCCCCCCCCTCTCTCTCTCATATATATATCTGAAGAAATATATATATTTGAAGAAATGAAGTAATATTAATAGGATGGAATTTAACAGAATACGAATAAATAGTGCCTAATCTCATATATATATATATATATATATATATATATATACATACACACATACATACATACACACATATGTTTCTTTCTATAAGTATTCTTTTCTAAATTACTTAATTTGGAAAGTTTTTGTGGGGGTTGAGACATCTTAATTTTTTTAAAGGTCACTAATACCTACTTCTCTTGCCTTAATTCACTGGTTACTAATTTTCTACCATCTCTGATTTCCCAAGAAAGGCAATATGCTACATATAGCATGTGCTAGATTTGAAGTTAGAGGTCCTGGGTTCAAATTCTACCTCTGTCATTTGCTACCCATGTGATTTTGGGTAAATTAGCTAACCTCTCTAGGAAATGGAAGTGTTAACTTAGATGACTCTGTGAAAACTTTAATGAACCATGGAAATACTAGTTGTTTGTTATCTATGATCCTTTTGATCAGCTATAAATTTAGCATTTCATCTTTAAATGAGCCCCATCTAGTGGGAACAGTTTGAAATTGCAGAATTTACCTAACCACTAGAATTTGGAGGGGAAATACTTAGGATGGGTAATCAAAGATCTCCTAAGATTTTTTTTTTTGGTGTTATGAACCCTTTGGTGAAGACTATGGAATCTTTCTCAGAATAATGTTTTTAAATGCATAAAATAATATACATAGGACTACAAAGCAACAATTTTTTTTGAAATATAGTTATCAAAATACCTTTTTTAATTTCACATACACCAGTCTAAGGACCCAACTCAACTATCCTATAGAAAAAATAAGTCTAAATGATTTTTGTCTTTGAATTAAAAAAATATGTGATAGATTTATTCTAAAAGTTCTAGTCAAAGAGTTTAAGAGTTTCAAATAGAAGGCTGAAATCAATGATTTATGTTCTGAGAAGAAGTTGAGAATAGAGAATTCATTATTTCAACAAAATAATTCAGGAGACATTTATCAAATACTATGTACTGAACAATTAATGAAGATTAATCATAATGGAGATGATAAAATTGAAGTAACAGTCTGTTTATAACTATCTTATTTTATAACTTGTCTTATTTTAGGGGACATTATTATATCCTTAGATGGATATGGATTTATATGCATTTGAATGGTGCTGCTAAGACATCTGTATTTAACTTCTTCCTCACACACTGTCACGTGGGTCATCTCAATTTTATTCCATATCTTTCTTGATCCTTTATGCCAAATGCACTTTCATTTGCTTTCTGAGAAATTTCTTCTTTACCACCTCTCTAAAAGAACCTTATAACATCATTTCCTGAGTTCTTACTAAGGAAGTGTAAAACCAGGCCTCTATCTTACTGTGTTATGTATACAAAAAACTTAGAATGTTTACTTTTTACCAATATAGAAAAAAAAAACACAAAGAAAAAGATCCATTTAGCAAGAATAATTAGTTAAAATAGAAAACTACTGGATGATGGAGAGGGTCATAAAAATTACTCTGGACAAAAAAATTCCTAGCTATGTCTCTGGTTGTCCAAAAAAGTTTGGTACATTAACAATAAAAGCTTTATCAGAGAGCCACATGTAGCTAAAATATATCTGAAGAACAAAGAAGAAACCCCCATACATATGAACAAATGAACAATAAAAGGAAGAAAGATTAAAAAAAAGAAGGAAGAAAAAAAAGGCCTCTGATAATATAAATAGATGTGCAAATTCTATGTACTTGTCAATAATAAGTCTCAGGGCACCATTTTTACTAAAATTCTAATGAACTTTTCCCATTCTAAATAATCTTAAGAGAGGTTAACAAGATTGCTAGAGACAACAATAAAACTGATCCACCAAGGGAGAAGCTAAATAGGCCATTTAGCATAGGTACATAGAGTCCTACATTCCTCAACCTTACTTGAAAGCATTATTGTATCCATTAGAAAAGTCATCTGATTGATTCTTTCGGTTCTTCCTTTACAGTATCTTTTCCATTTGTTCTCTTCTCTTTCATTCAGGCATCACCTGTTATCTCTAGTCTTCACTACTATAATAATTTTAATCATTCTTGCCACCTCCCATTTCTCTACCAGTCTAATCTGTTGTATGTACTGCTACCACATGAATTGTCACAGCAAACTCTAATCATATTTGTCCCAGTCAAATTCTTAGAGTGGTCATCCATTTCTTTAAAAAAAAAAATACTGGAGACTTGGAGCAGAATAGGGGTCCTCCTGAGAACAATGGCAATGCAGAGGCAGTGGGGCAGGAAGCTGCTGCCTGTGAGCCCTGGCAGGAGGGGGAAGCTTTTGGTTTGGGGTTTCAGGTCAGAGGGAAGAGCTGACATGAAGCTAAGGACACCATTCTCCCATCCTAGGTTTAGCGGTCCTTAACACTAATTGTTCTTATTTTTAAGAAAATAAATAAACAGGCAGAGAACAAAAGAAAACCTAACTGTAGAAACTTACTATGGGAATAAGGAAGATCAGGGTTCATCTTCAGAGGAGGACAATGAAGAACAAAAAAAGCCTAAAGAGTAATGTTACTCTACACAAAGAGTAATGTTAAATGACTACCTACCCTGAAAGAATTTATAGAAGAACTCAAAAAAGACTTTTAAAATAAAGTGAGAGAAATTGGGAAAAAACTAAAAATCAACAACAAAACTGTTCAAGAAAACTAAGAAGAATATATTAAAGAAGAAAATAATTATTTGAAAATTTGAATTGGGCAAGGGGAAGACAGTAAAAATACAAATAATGAAAAAATAGAACAGAATGTAAAATGTTGTATAAGAAAAACCAAAAATTTACAGATTGAGAAGATAACAGAATAATTAAACTATCTGAAAGCTGTGACCAGAAAAGGAACGTTGACACAGTAATGCAAGAAATAATCCAAGAAAATTGTCCTGGAGAGATAGAACATGAAAGGAAAGTAGAAGTAGAAAAAAATCCATCAATTACTACCTCAAAGAGATCCTTTGTGGAAAATCTATAGAAATATTATTGCCAAATTTTGAAACCCCCAGATCAAAGAGAACATTTTGCAAGAAACAAAAAAACTAGTTAAAAGCCAATTCAAATATGCTGGAGGTACATTTAAAATTGTACAAAACTTACTTGTGGCCACAGTAAAAGGCTAAAGGTCTTAGCATTATATATATCAGCAATCAAAAGAACTAGGCCTGTCGCCAAAAATCTCATAATCTGCAAAAATATTCATAATATGAAATTAAAAAATGGACTTTGAATGAGCTTGCAGATTTTTAGATCTTTGTTTCAACCAATTCAAACGTAATAGAAAATTTAACATATAAAAACCAGTATCTAAGATTAATTCCAAAGAGCTCACAAAGACAAATGGTTTTTGTGTTTTGTGTGGAAATCTACCATATATTTAAGATTGACATAAGTAATTGGGTAGTTTATAAGAAGGATTTGGGCAGAGTTGAGTATGTTGGGATTCTAAAAAAAAAAGTCATATGTCTATGAAGAGGTAAAAATAATAATTATGTTATGCAAATGAAGTGCAGAGGAAGAATCGATATATTGTATTATGGGGGGAGGGGAGGGAGACAGGGCTGAACAGGTTCTGAAGATATACTCAGGAATATGTTAAATAGGGAACATTACCATGAAGGGTATAGTACCCTCCAAAATCTATAAAGAATAAGAGGGAGGGAATAGGATAAGGTGGGCTACTGAAGCATGTATAGTAGATTAGTGGGAAAGAAATAAGGAGGGAGGAAAAAGGTGTAGCATAGGATAAAGTGGGGTACAGAGGGGTTTTCAAATTAATTTGAGAAGGTATTTAGATTTATGGGAATGTATAAAGTAGGAAAGAAAGGCTAAGTGGAGAAAATAAGGGAAGGCTCCATGGACAGGGGGAAGTTAAGTAATAGCAAGGCAAATTAAAAAGCAGAATTAAAAGAGAAGCATTAACAGGGATAAGAAAGAAGAGATATACACAAAAACTATAACAAGGATCAGGAGTAGAATTTATTAGAAAAAAAAAGTAAGGCTAGTAATTGATTTTAAACAAAGTCAAGCTTACAGATTCAATCAAGAGAGAAATCTATATTATTTGTCAGCCATTTTAATATTGTTTTAGATGCATGTTTACATATGGATAAGCATGTATATTTACATATGTGTGTATATATATATGTTCTGGGTATGAACATGTGTGTATGTATATGTGCATATATATATGTATCTATATGTATATGCATATATAAATATATCTATGCTTAACTGCAGTCTGCTTGAGGGAGGTGGGAAATGATAGAGGGAAAAAGATAAAGTAAAAAGCGTATAATAGAGAACAAAAAAAAACCTACAAGGAAGCAAAGAAAAGATTGACACTCATATATATAATTTTTTCTATTACTATATATGCTTTCTTCAAATGGAAATTTATTCTTATACATTTTGAATCTTTCCTGATGTTCTGCTGGACGTATGACAATATTTTTGTTGTTTTATTTTTTTATTTTCCTTTTAAATCTTTCCTTTTTCTATTCTGTTATTTCTTGTTTTGTATTTCATTCAATAAATATATTTTTTAAAAAGAGAAAAGAAGAAGAAGGTAATTTGGTCTAGTTCTTTCATCTTGATGAAAGAGATGAAGAAAATTCACGCCCAGAGATAACAGAGGCAGATAGACGTTCTGAGTTCAAATCTTAGATCTACTTACTTCACATACAGAACTCTTATTGTATCAAGGTCTCCCTCCCTTCACCCGTGATTGATGATATTATCATCATCATCATCATCATCATCATCATCATCATCATTTCTTGCTGACATTTACATAGTACCTATGTGCAATGGCTGTGTGGAGTGGTTAGGTAGTATTATCTCATTTGATTCTCATAACTCTAAGGAGATTATTTTTCCAGTTGAAGAATTGAGGTAACAGATTAAGTGGTCAAGATCACATAGCTAGCAAGTTTCTGAAGCCAGCTTTGAACCCAGATCTTTGCCAAGCCCAGCCCTAGACACCTTGCTGCCTTTAGGCAGTAATAATTACAGAAAAGTTTGATAACTGCTCTTATTCCTTGGCAGGACACTAATTAAAACATTTTCTTTGAAATGATGCTTAATACTAAGTTTAAAATATTTCTCCTTACTTTCTTTATGATCTAGTAAAACTTTAAGGTCATCATACTAAAATTGCTTCTCTTGCCTTGTAATAGACTGAGATAGCATGGTGCAAAAAGAGAAGGATGATGGGTTTGGAAGCATAGAATCTTGGTTCACATCCTGGCTCTGAGAAACTAGGTGACTGGGCATGTCCCTGAATCTTTCTAGTACTGTTTCCCAATTTGGAAAATGAAGAGGCTTTTACTAGATATCTTTCAGAGTTTGTTTCTGTGATCCCATGATACTCTGAAAGACTCTCAGAACTTCATGGCAGGTCCCATTTAACCATTCAATGATCAAAGAATTTATAATTAATATTGATAAATCTGAAATGTTGCTTGCAACATTTTGATGATGTAGGCAGGAAAAAAGTTACTCTTTGGCCTTTTCTTTCCCAGTTATGTGGTATCTCAGACCTACAAAAAATTTTATGTAGCATACAAGTAGGCTTAGTATAGGAGATGATGGTATCTGTTAAGACTTAGATCCTCCATCAGCATTTGCCATTATTTTCTATAAAGCATCATCTGATCTGATGAGGACTCTGCTTATTAAAATAAAGTAGATGGAACATCATAAGTATCAACAAGAGTATGACAAAAATGTGTTTTGCAATCCTTATTTCTCTTCTGCATTTAAAAAACAATAATAAAACACCTTTTTAGGCCTCCTACTTTCTTGCTTTAGCAACCCTGTCTTGACTATTTTATTGTAGTCTACATTCTATTTAGATTTTCAGAGATATCAGCTTATTTTTGTCAAAGATACGCCCTTCTTAAAAATAAGATATTATTCAGTTTCCAAAGTCATTTGTTTCTTCTGCACTCAATAATAGGATACAGTGCTATTTCTTTCTCAAAATTAAGTATGTACCATACCTTAAAACGTGTGTATTTTAGTAATTTTATTTTCTTCATTTGATAGGTGATTGGGTCTGGTGACTTTTAATACCTAGCATTTTGTACAAGGAAATAATATGGGTGATAGAACAAAATTGACAGTTCCAATAAACAGTACTAATTAAGTACAGTACTAGCTTTTTGTTTTTACTCCCCAATGTCAGTAAACAATGGTGAATTTAGGGGTGACTCTAATATGGTATCTACATTGTGAAAATAAAGTGGAAGGTTTGAGTTAACAGAATTCTTTGGGACTGTCCAGAATCACTTCAGTTGGTAAAACATAGAATTTTTGTTTGGAGGAACCAAGAAATTGATCTAAAATTTTTTATTAATATTTTTAAAATATACATTCGTATTGATATTTTCTATTACATTCCTATAGTACCCTATGTGCTTTGTCCTTCCCTTTAGCAGAGGGCTACCCCATATAACATAGTTCTTTTTGGAGAGGGAAAAACTACAACTGATCAATACATTGAAAAAGTCTGCAAATATGTTAAAGTATAACACTTTGGGACCTTCTACTTCCATAAAAATTGGGGGTATCTTCTAATATCTATTCATTTGAATCCTACATGATCTTTAGTAAGTTTGTTACATTAATTTTGATTTTTTTTTTTTTTTGGTGGCAGTATAGTTCAATAGCACTATTGCACTTAATGTGTTTAATGTTTTATTGGTGTTCTATTTCACTCAATATCAGTTTATAAAAATGTTTCCATGTTTCTTATGTATTCATCACAAACATTATTTCTTAAATTTCTTTTACATTCATATACCACAATTTGTATATTTTTCCCCAATCGATGGAATTTCTCATTTGTTTCTCATTCTTAGTTATCAATATTTTGGAGTATATGGGAACTTTTGTGTGGTAAACTCAGTATTATTTCACAATTCTGCCAATGGTGTATTAGTGCACCTATCTTTCTGACCCTTCTCTTAATTGTACAATCTTTATTTTCCTTTCTGGGTATATTTATATAGTAGGTGGATGGATATATATATATATATATATATATATATATATATATATATATATATATAATCATTACTAGCCATTGTTAAATAAATGCAGCTTCTTTTCCACAAAGAATTTACTTTCTTATCCAAAAGTAATCACACAAAAATAATTAATTAGAAGCTACCATGGAAAATAATCTAGGTCTTTGAACTGCATGTTTAATATAAAAGTTCAAGATGAGAATGTTTGTCAAATTCAGGAGCACTTCCATTACAGTGAAGTTCTCCACAATTCCAGCCTTTCAAAGTTTTTCAGGTTTTCTTATTATTTTAAAATAATTCTCTTAAATTTGATGGACATTTCCCCACCTAAAAAGTAATTTTTTTTTTCAGAATGAAGGCAATAGTTTCAGTGTTCTCCAAGTTGCAACAGATTCAGTTTATTTGATTTCTTAATTAGTACTTGAGATTTTATATTTTTCACTTTTAAGTATCTAAGAAATATTAAAGAGTCTAGAACATGAGTTTTTAACCTGGAGTATGAGAATTTTTTTTAATGCTAATAACATATTTCAGTAGAGTTTGTTTCCTTATTAGTTCTATGTATTTAAAAACATTAGCTAAGAAGTAGTTTTCCCAACCTGCCAGAGGATACTCTCTTATTTTATTCCTCCTATTCAAACTCCCCCATTAGAAGGCTAAGAACCTGATCTAAGCAGAAAGTAGGCCCCCTTCCCAATTGGAAGCTTCTTTTTGTAGCTTCCTTAGTTGAACATGCACAAGACATGTATAGTACAGAAAGACATGGGTTGGGAATGCTACTTTTCATGAGATCCTAGAATCAGTAGAGTATATGGAAGATTAAATACAGGCAAGTAAATGAACTTCTCCTTAGTTGTGTACAAATAAGTTTAAAAAAAGATGGGCTCCAGAAAGAGCTGTGTATATTTTGGCTTGACTTTTTGTTTTGTCTTTATTTTTTTACTTAGATCAAATTGTGCAGAAAATATCCGCAAGCACATTTTGCATACTGGTAAACATGAAGGAGTCAAAATGTACAACTGCCCCAAATGTGACTATGGAACAAATATTCCCGTGGAATTCCGTAACCACTTGAAAGAACAGCACCCTGATATTGAAAACCCTGACCTGGCTTACTTACATGCTGGTAAGACACCAAAGCTATATCTAAAGGGCTTTTTTCTGATTAAATGCAGCAATTTAAATGATTACAATTGGAATGATACCCTTTTTTGAATGCCTGTTGTTTGTTCTGATAGGGGTAGATTATTAATTGATCCATGATACTATGTGCTTGAAGACTTCAGAAGGAACCAGGAAATACTTTATATCAGTTTTATTATATTCTACTATGAAACCAAGTCTTCCTAAATCACATTTGTTGGGGGTGGGGGAGAAATACCATAGAATAATCCTTTTATAATACTAAGATTAAACAGTAGTGTGAATACAAAACAGAAGTGAATTAAATCCATCACACTTGTATTAAATCAATTTTCTAATTTATTTTAAAGTTGTTTTGACTTGAAATCCTATCTGCCACTGTAAAGGCTCTTGAACAACAAGGATAAGCAAAAAACATGAAATATCCTATTTCTGACCTCCACAGTTCTTATTTTAAAAATAGATTATTGTTGATAGATTTTATTTATACCCAGATCACCCAGATTTTGTCCTGAATCCCTCCTTTTCCACATCCCATCTTGAACCAGAAAACCATCTCCTATTCAAATAATTTTTTTTAAAGGAAGGAAAAACTAAAAATTCAGCAAATAACAGATCAGAAAAATCTGGTATTATATGGAGTGTTTCAAATCTGTGAATTAATCACCTCTGTAAAGGCAAGGGGCAATTTTCTGAACTTCATTTCTAAACTGTTCTATTTTGCTCTTCATTCCATTTACATTATTTTAGTCGTTATATCTTGCACTATTTTTACTCCATTTTGCATTTGTTTATGTAAGTCTTTTCATGTGTCTCATATTCTTCATATTTGTCTTTCTTATAGCACTCATTCTTTATTATATTCATGTATCAAATTTATTTTGCAATTCTTATCTGACAGAACCAAAAGTTAGACTGTAGGAGGTATCACAGCTACCTTTGATATCTTCCTACATAAGTATTTGTTGTGGTTTAACCATTTCAATAATTCTAGCCCAGTTAACCTAGAAAACAGATCAATCAATCAACATAACTAATATCATCTTTTGCTTGGATTTTTGTTTTAATTCAGAAAATATTTTCTGAATGGCTATTCTGTGCCTATCTTAGAATGTTTTATCAAGCTATTTAAAATGTGTGTCATGTTCCCTAATAGACTATTACGTTTAAGGGAATTGGAGTCATGGAATGTATAACCAAAAAAAAATTGGAAAAACTCTGTTGTACATACTTTTTTGCAAGTATCCTATTTTGAATGGAGATAGATTTTAAAGGATAAAGTGAGCTAAAATAACACTAATGCATAACGTAACATGTGCTATTAGTGTATTTTTTCACAATTTTTCTTCTTTTGTATCCTTTTAACATTTTTATATGCCTGTACAATTTGGTTATTTCAGCAACAGTTTCTATTTCCTGCATTGGCAAACGTTATTATTGAAAGCTTTTTGAACTAGATAGTTTATAAGATTTTTTGGATAAACATAGATAAAGCTATGTTGAAATACCTGCTGACCATCAATACCTCTGGGTTTTTCATTAATTTGGATGGATGGCATTATGGGTTCCTGCTATGCTATCTCGAAGTGTAGGTACTCCAAGAGGTGTCAGAGCCAAACCAGCTGAATTGAGGAGGTTATATGTCAGGAAGGTACCAATTTCACAGTATTGTGACTCATCATACATTTCTAGGAATAATATTAAGATTGACTGTTTCTTCCATCAGTGGTCAAGTTGAAAATTTTAAATGGATTTCCTTCTCTAAAGGTAAAAATGGCCTAACTAAAATGCTTATTTAAGAAAAAAAATTTAAAAAGAAGAAAAAATAAAAGAATATACAAAGAAAAAAGAAAGCTAATTCTAGGTTCCAAGAATGTGTGTGTGCTGTTACTAAGCATACTAAGGGTACCTGCTTTTTGCTTACAGATTCATTGTATTGGCAAAACAGAATTCATTACTTGGCTAAGTGCTTTGGGATATCTTTGGGATGAAAGGTGTTGTATAAAAACAGATTTTATCCCGGTTTCTTTGTAGCTTTTCTAAGTATTTCTGTAACATTTTGTTTAAAACACTCTTTCCAGATGTGTCACAGCAATATTCCTCAGTGTATTCACAAAAGAAATCTCTAAGCAGCCTACTCCAGAGTGCAAGATGGAGCTTTTGTTTCCCATTTCTCTCAGTAGTACAAGAATACCCCTTTAAAAAAACAAAAACAAACAAAAAAAACTTTGATAAACTTTGCTCAGTTAAGTACAACTTTAAAAGAGGTGTTTTAAAATAACTTCATGTCAAGGTTTTGTAATTTTTATTCCATATTCCCCTCATTGATACTTGAGCAAGTATAAAGATAATCTTCTTAATTTGCATACACCAACATAATTTAATCACTTCTTGTTATTTTATTTATGTGTGTATGTACATATACATATATATGTGTATATATATATATATCTATACATACACACACATATATTTTAGTGGTGTCAACCCTCCTGGTTTATGAATTTCATGATAGGTAGTATTGTAAAATTTCATGTGGTGATATAAAATCTTAGAAGTGTTTTATGCCTAACCCTGAAGGATTCTCTTAGCCACATTCTCTCCTATCTACAATATTAATGTGCTGGGAATTTTGTGAGCTGAAATCCAGTGAATCATGTTATACAGTTATTTGATAAAAGGTTCTGATTCTTACCAGGAAGATGGAGTTTATAGCTATCCTAGGACAGGAAAAAAAAATCTCCTCTGTCCTGACTTGGCTAGACATGCATTTCAAACATCTGAATGAAAAGGAGAAAGAAAAAATAATTGATTTTTTTTGTATTTTGGTGATTATAAATGATATATGCATGAGAAATATTTTTTAAAGCAACATTCTCCTTTTTTTGTTTTGTTAGGAGTTTTTAATTTTTTCTTCTTAAAAGAGAGAAATAGTTATTGGTGAAATCTTTTCATTCATTTGAACTATTGATATACTTTAATGTCTCCATTTTTGACAAATAAGAAAATTTATTATTTTAATACTATTTCACATTTCTCTCTTTTTTTTCCTAAAAACCTTTGAAGTATGTTGTAAGCTCTGATTTTTTTTGTGCTGCACTATCAGAAGATAAGAGAATGGAGTAGATAACTTTGAATTCCCTTAATCTCTAGTCTACAGAAAGCCTCATGAAATCCTCATAGAATTTATATTAATAGATTAAATATTTTCATTAGGACTTTGTAATTGTACTTTCACTGCAATGAAATACATTTTACTGCAGACTTTATCTTAACTTGATTATCTCTTTTTTGAAAACATTGTGTTTATAGATTACCTTATTTCCTTAAATCAGCTTTGTTTATTTGTTTCTTAGTAATTATGTCACTTTTGAATTTTATTTTTTTTTAACATGGAAAAGGCAAACTGACCTCCAATTAGGATTAATATACAGACAAATATTCCCATTTATAAAACGTATAGTATGATGTATTAGCTAGATGAAAAAAGATGATCCTGTTATCTATCATAAAACAAAAAGAAAGGAAGGGCCAAGGAAGAAGTCAAATTATGGCATGTGGGGATTATGCTGGTAACTGCTGCTAAACACTCTGTTTTTGGTAGGGCATTCTGATGACACCAGCAAAGTTTTCCCTTTATATCAATTGATAAAGTCTAGCTGTTAATCGATTTATTATTATAATATTTGTTCATAAATAATCATTCTGTTGCAGACTTGATAATCATTTTTGGTGAATTCTGAAAATATCTATCCAGATATTCTCAGCTTGATCTTGCAAGATAATGCTGGAAATATTCTTGGTTCCTTCAGGTTTTGACTATATATCATCATTAGTATTTTCAATTTTCCAATATGTATTTCAAGAAATTAAGTCTCATGTTATGTTTTTGTAGTGAATAAAATGCTGAGTTTGCAGTCAGAAAGAACTGAATTCAAATTCAGATTCTTACAATTACTAGTTATACAGATATAGCTAGTTACTACTACTTTTTTCTTTTTAGTATTTATATGATTTTTTTCCTTAAAATGAGAAGCAGCAAATGCTTCTCCAAAAAAGTGATTTTGTCTTAAAACAGCATCTGTACTAGGAAAGGAAAGAATGAACCCACATTTAAATGTTATATGTCTAAATGAAATTTACTGGAAGATACTTTTTTTTTACATTCAAATGAGAATGTAGTAGGAACAGAGACTGTGGGGTAGTACAAAACTTCAAATGTGCAAACTATAGATTGGAATGAGATGTATAACAATTGGAAAGTTATCTTTCCAACTTTACCTTTTTGTTCATGTTAAGTCACCGTTTCAGAAACTTTTTTTTATTCTCCACTGGTTCTCTGGCAATGAATGGTTGGGAAAGCATGGAGATTTTTTTTTTTTTTAAATCTTCACTTTCAGATCTACTCCTTGGGATCTTTAAGCATTGTAACTGAAGAGGCATAGCAAGGAGAGACTCTAACTCACTTAGTGGCAGGCTCTTGGTTGGCCCTGTTCTCAGTGAGCTGGGGGCCTGCTCTCATAGTTTTAGCTGTATTCCAAAAACCTTCAAAGCCAAAAGGGCACATTCCTCTACCCAAGTGCCTCTTAAGTGACCCAGTGTCAATACAAAGGAAAAAAGGGGCCACGAAGCTTGGGTTATGATTTAATTATCTGATTTTTACACTTAATTCTCTTGAGAGATACTCCAGACTTTCTAAAGCATGAGATAGGTACAGTAAAGAGATATTTGCTCACAGATTTTTGTTCAGTATGGCCAGCTAGAAAGTTACTAGGAATTCAAATATCTTCTGACACATATGATAGGTTCTTTATCTCTGAAATATAGATAGTACCAGTACTGCCCAGAGTAAGTTGTTATAAGACTTACATGAGGTACTGTTTGTAAAGCAGTCTTTATTATTCCTATATGATAATTGCTCCTAACAATTTTGATTGTTTTATTATTAAATTATTATATGTATAGGACAATATATAACTATATATTCCAAATCTTAATGAATTAGGATCTTATTAGTTTACTTATAGTGACAGCAGAATTCTTTATTTTTTATACAATACTCATCATTTTTGCCCTTTTCCCCCTCATTCTTGTCATTATGATAGGAATGGGAATGCTTTACCCCTATCAGCCCTCCCCCCCAAATCCTTTTCTTTCTTTTAATAACTAATCCAATACCATTTAAACTATACTTAGCTGGTTTCCTAATTCTACCCAAGTGCATCACTTTACACTTAGACACATTAAATTTCATATTCTACCTCTGAGCCCATTTATCTAATCTATTACAGTTACCCTGTAAAACAGCTACATCCTTTTGTGTCTTAACCACACCCCCTCATTTAATGCCATATGCAAATTTGCTAATCTTACAGATTGTCTTAATCATTAATAAAAAAATATTAGTGTCCCAATATAGATCCTTGTGGGACTCAGTTTATAACCCAATTTCCTTGAGATTCCTAAGCTCTCTGTTTTTTTTTTTTTAAGCCTCTTACTTTCGTACTATTCTTTTAGTTTGGTGCCTGACCTGTGTCACAAAAGTTAGTACAATAATTCATTCTTTGAAACTCTGTCCAAAAATCTCAGAAAATCCTGACAGTGTCTTATTGGCTCTCTTTTATATAAACCAATTATTATCTCACCCAAAAACGAATGAAATTTGTCTGACATGATTGCCTTTGGTTAATCCATTCTGACTCATACCTATTAAATTGTACTTTTCCAAATGTATCATTAAGCTCATCCATAAGTATCATCTCAAATTTATTTCCTAATATAGTTGTTAGACTTACAGGTCTATAATTTGCAGCCTCTTCGCTCTTTCTTTTTAACATTCAGACTGGATTCGTTGTTTTCTAGTCTCCTAGTATTTCACTTGTAACAAAAGACTTCCTAAAATAATTAACAGTTCAACAATTTGATTCTTTAACCTCATACATCACACATTGGTTAAACTTTTTTTTTTTTTGCTGCTTTTCATATCTAATTTTATTTCACAACTCCTACCTAAATATTCTATTCTTTTGCCATAAAACTGCTTTCATGGTCCATTCAGGGTCCAATGTCATATTGTAACAAGGTTCTTTTGATATTTTCTAGGACTATTCTTCATGTCCTTGGATGAAGAATTTACTAGTAAAATGTCATAAAACTGTTTCTTTATCATTTACTACTATTGGTAATCCCAGTACCCCCAAGACTAACTGCTACCTATGGATATTGCTGTTGTTTATAATTAACCAAGATCCATCCTCCTCCTCCTCTCTCCTTCCTCCTTCCTCCTTCCTCCTCCTCCTCCTTCATCCTCTTTCTTCCTCCTCCTCCTCTTCCTCCTCCTTCTCTCCTCCCTCCTCCCTTCTTCCTCTCTCCTTCCCTCTTCTCTCCCTCCTCCTCCTAATTTACATTCAGATGGACTTGGTCAAGATTTTTTTCCTGTTAAAAACAAATCCTTAGTGAGTGATATGTAAATTGTTTAAATTGCATTCATTTATTAACTGGCATTCTTTCTACTTTACATTTCTGTATTTCTAGTATTTATTTTTATACTTTGAAATTATGTCTATTTAATTTTGAGATATAATTGAAGCATGTTGTGGATTCTATTTTGCCACTTTATCTAGTTTGATAGCCTGTGAAAGTTAGCTTATCTCCTAATTCAATAACTGAGGTTATTGCTTTTCTAGTATTTTTTTTTTTTATTTTTTTCTTTTAAATCTTACTTGCCTTTTGATGTATTTAATAAACAAGAAAACCCAAAGAACACTTTAGGACAGTTATCTCTGATTATTTTGCATTTTTAGTCACAAAGACGAACAAGAGACTTTTTGGAATTATTGTAATTATTTATTGCCATTGTGATTTCAAGAGATGTTTGAAGAGGACTTTTAGGAAGAAGTTGAAAGGTTTTTGCATTGTACATTTCTGGAAATCTTTTGTCCTACCTATTTCTTTAGTCATGAGAAGTTGCATGATAGAGGTATAGAATCACAGAATTTTAGAGTTGGAAGAGATTTTAGAAGTTATTTTATTCAACCCATACCTTGAAAAGGATCCCTTTTACAACATAACACACCTATCATGTAAACTCTTATCTAGTTTTTCCTTGAAAACTCATGGAAAATAAAGTATTAAACGAGAAGTCTGAAAGTTTTGAGTTGTCAGGATGCTATCATTAATTACTTTTGTGAATTTTAGTGGATCATTTAACTTCTTAGTGCCTCACTTTCTTTATTGTCAAATAAGGGTAATATTTACCTGCTCCTAAGAGAGTCCATTTAGAATTGTATAATTAAGTATTTGGTGAAGAATAGGAAGATATTATTATTATTGATTTAAATGAATTAAGAACAATATTCCTATTTTGCTGTTTATATAGTTTTGAGGGTTTTTTTGGGGTGGAGTTACTACTTTTAATAGGAGGAAAAACAAAATGGAATTAGGGGGGGAAAAAAACCCAAATCCTGTATTTTTAAATTTATATGACTCAGTTTTCTTTGTTACTTAATATCTATATTTAAAAGCTGAACATATATCTATCTCTATACACACACACACACACACACAAATATGGCTTGAAGTGTCTGTCTCTTTGTCATAGTTGACTGTTCTATCATTAAGATTATTAGACTTAAATTCTTATTATACTTTCAACTTTTATTTCCAGTCTGTCTAAAAGATACAGTACTTGCCTGAAATAATTTCTTTTCTAGTATGCAGTTTAATGCTCTGTAAAATCCTTAATGACATTCAGTACATTTAAAAGAAAATTGAAAGAACACCATTGAAATGCAAGTTTTGTTGGCAACATTTCTCTGATTGGCTAAAGAGATCTGAAATTCATGGGAAAGCAGTTCAATCAATCATTTGTTTTGAACTCAGGCCCTCTAACTCAAGCATGTATCTTTTTCTATATGATGGAAGAGAAAAACATGGAATCTTTATGTCATTCTTTTTTTTTTTTTCTTCTTTTTTACAATAATCAATGAGTTAGAACATTTTCCTAAAAGTCACATTCATATATTTCCTAATATATTTTACTATGCTTTTATGAATAGTTTGACTAAAGTACAGTATTTTTCCTTTCTTTCTCATAGAACTTTTCCATCCTTTCTTTACTTCTTCTTGAGGGAACAAGGTTATACAGGCAGACTACTTTATGATTACTTCATTATCGTCAGACAAAATTGAGATCTTATCTTTACTAACAGTTGCAATATTCATGAACTGATTCCCGAAAATTCAAATAGTTAAAAATAAACAAAACTGTGATCTTATCCTACTTGACAGCCACATTTATCAAAATATTAAGGAAAAAATTGATTGTTAGAAGTTAGAATGGCTACAGTATGATTTTATCAATTAATGATAAGGATTTTGCATTTATATAGTGTGTTTCATTTTATTCAATTCAGCCCACTTTACATACTTTAGAAATTTACATACACACACACACATACACACACACACACACACACACACACACACACACACGACTTCCCAAGGCTATACAGTTTTACACAATTCAAATGAAACTATATTTGAGGAGAAAACAAAATAGTTGTTGTCAAGTACTTAATACTCTAAATAAGCTAAGCTTTAATTCAAAATTCTGCATATATACTGTTGCACTATTTGCTCCAGTATGATTTTTGTTCAATTCAATTTTTATTGTAAGAATTCTTATGACAATTTTGATAATTAAACTTTAGTTTAAAAACTCATTGGTGTTCTCTGCCTTATCTTTTTTTCTCTTTTTAACACTTCCGGATCTAGTTTTGAGTCAGAAGGAAGTTTATTTTGTAATCGTCTTTCAGCCCCTTCTCCAAGTAATCCGTTATAATTTGTACCTTATAATTTATAATATCTGCCTTGCATGTGAATCTTGATTTAACTGACTTTTCAAAATGAACTAAAGGTAATAAGGAATTGTACAAATTCAAAATATAGTTCATAATAGAAAGTTTATTCCATAATTTATCATAACTTTTAGATAATATTTGAAACACTTTGGTGTTTTTTTCTCTCCGATTATATTCTGATTATACTCTTATTATATATTCCCCCACTTTATTCAATATACATAAACTGAGGATAATTCCTAAACATTTATTAAATTATTTTCTAGCTAGAACAAAAGACATGTTCTTTTTTTCTCCATTATTTTTCCTTTTTTTTTTTTTTTTTTGTTTGTTTGTTTGTTTGTTTGTTTATCCATTCTGGACAAGAGGAAGTAAAATTTTAAACATTTTTGCTTATAAACTTGTAGCTTTAAACAATTAATAATCCCCCCAATTAATAGTCTAAGAATTTAGACCAGGAAGAGACCTTAAGGTAATCTAGTCAGACCTCCCTTGTTGTATAGATGAGAAAACTATGACCCAAAGAGATTAAATGTTATTGGAAGTCTTTTTACTCTAAAGTGAAAGAACCAGGATTCAAACTGAAAATCTCCAGCTCAGAACACATTGTTCTTCCTAATTTATCACATTTTAACAAATATCTGTGATAAAGATACACTTTTAATGACTATAGAAAGTTATTGATTTTTAGTGAGGTAAAATATGAAAAAATAAAATTATTGATCTTTCAAATGTTTACAATTTTCTATAGTTGCCATTTTTTTTTTCCTAAGTAAGGGGATGGTGTAGCCCTTAAATGCATTATTTTAAAAAAGTAAAAAATCCATCAAGGTAAAGTAGTCACTTAAATCAGCTAACAGCTCTTTCTTACTATAACCAAGTATAGCTTAGGCACCAGCTAGATAAAATGATATTTTTGATGGCTGGTCTAATTCTTTTTTTAAAAAAGCTTTGCTTCAAACAGGTTCGTTCTTGTCACAGCTATTAGTGCCAGTCTTTCAATAGCATGTCAGGTTGATTGACAGATAGTCATTCTTTCCTTTTGTCAAGAATCATAATTTTAGTGCGCCTGAAATAAAAACCTAGCATAAGTGATTTTCTGTTTGTAAAGGAAAAGGCACAAACCTTTTGCAAGCCGTGTAGATTAATTTAATTATGTTGCATTTTATAGAAAATTAAATAATAGTTTATTGGAATGGAGTTCTATTTTTGGATAGTATCTTAATGGACTTACACAGCTGTCACCTGGTTTTGCAAATTAAAATTAGACTTTATCATGATTCTTTTTAGGACGTTTGGTCATATCGAAAAAAGTGAAATTTAAATGAAATCAGTATTTTTGAAAATGAGGCATCAGCATCAGTTTCTCAGTGGTCCCTGAGTTTGGGAATAAAATTTTTGTCAATCATTTTCAGTGAGCAATGTTCAATTGGATTTCCTTTGTAATTCCTTTTATGTTCTTTTTAATTGGCCAGTAGGTGCTGCTGTTGAGTGACATGAGAGTAACAGTTCAAGTTAGAGCCTGATATCAAAGCAGGGTGACTGATTTGCCAAAAGTACAGATGTTTTGGCATAAAACATTCATTCAAAAACATAGTTTAGAAAACTAATTTTTTAGACAACTGATTTTTCTCACTGTTTTAGTTATGTCTGTGAGTGTCACTCTGTAGATTAAAAAATTTGAGCTAGAGATTTTCCTGGCAGATATAATTGATTCTAACCATAGCTACCTTTTTTTGAAGTAAGATTATAATGATAATTATGTTCAACTTTATTTCACCAAGGGTTTTTAAAGCTTTCACTGGCACTGAATTATTAACTTTTACCAAATTGTCCTCTTCATTTATCATGGCTATTAAAGATATATTGGATAAAAATTGTATTAGGCATTTTTATAATCCCATATTGATATTTAACATCCTTGTGTATCCTGAGGCTTAGAAATGCCAAGTTACTTATCAGTGGTTGAAAAGAAAGGAAGGAAGAAAGCAAGCCAGAAAGAACTAGCCAATCCTTGGTAGAACTAGGCTCTGTTACATTGTACTTCCTTCTTCCACAAAGGAAGCCAGAAAAGTTCATTAACGACCACAGGTTAACCTCTATGCAAATTTATTATTATTTGTTCAAACATATTTAAACTTCCTTCTTTTTCAGTCAATCTCTTGGATATATAATTCATAGTTCTACCTATCAAGCTTTCCCCAATTTAAAAAAAAATCAAACATTCAGCAAAACCAAGAAACATAGCAGAAATATCTGAAAACATATTATATTCTATACTAATAGAACTTCCCTCCTCTAATTAGACAAGAATATATTCTCATCTTTTTCAAAAGGGTCAAGCTTAGGTATTAGAATTATACAAAAAAATAAAAGAAAAGAATTATACAGCATCCAGTTTCATTTTATCATTCTTTCTAATAAGGAATCATATGTAGAATTATTGTATATATTGTTTTTTTTCTGGTTCTGTTTATTATCCTTTGCATTATGTCACATGTCTCCTCATGTGTCTCTGAATTCCTCATATTTATTGTTTTTTATGGCACAGTACTAGTTTATCACATCCATATGCCACATTTCATTAAGCTAATCCCTAATCAGTAAGTACTCACTTGATTTTCAGTTCTTTTTATACCACAGAAAAGTATAGTACACAGCCTTTTACACAAGAGATTATCCATATAACCCTCTCTCACTTTATAGCTGAGGAAATTAAGATTCAAATAAGTAATATGACCTAGAAAAAAAAGTATTATAATAATGTATAATATGCCTTGCCATGTATAGGCAGAAGAATGTAGCTTGATCTCAGAATTGGAAAGTGCTTTAGAGTTAAACCAGACCAACCTGGACCTGATCAAAAATCCCTTTTAATATACCTGAAAAATCATCATCTAGCTTCTTTTTAGAGGCCTCAATTAAAGGAAATTTTATTATTCTCTAGTGCAGGATAGCTGACTTCAGTGTATTTCTAATTGTTAGAACATTTTTCCCAGCTTCTATATATTATTCCTAGTTGAGACCTCTGGGTCCAAATAGAAGTGTAAACTCCATTCCACATAGCAGGCCTCAAATATTCTCCAAGTTATAAAAAGACCAAATAAGAATCCCAATCTTTGGTTTTTTGTTTATTTATTTTGTTTTGTTTAATAATGTAGCTTCAAAAGATATAGCAAATGGGATAACATACAAAGACAGTTTGTTGTGCCTAGTTGTACAAGAGGTAAATGATAAGGAGGGGGTGAGAATAGCAGTAAAAGGACTCTGGGCACAGGAAAAAGAAAAGTGGTCATGATAATTGTGTGTACTACTTTCTTCATTTCATTCTTATGACTGGATTAAAGAACCAGATTTCTGTTTCATTTTTGCAAATGCAATGTAGTAATAATAGCCTGGGCCTTCTGAAAATGAGTCCAATTTCAAAATATGCTCTCAATCATCCTCTGTTCAAAATCTCAGCTTAAAATCCTCTACCAAAGTTTTTCTTTTACCATGCCAACTGATGTAGTCATTTATTCAAAGTAAAGGGCATTTAATTAAATAAACAAGCTAAATTACTTGTCAGCTTTTTTCATATGTACAAGAGCAAACTCTTCCACACATTTCCATACCACCAGTAGGAAAGATAATATATGCAGCTGTGTATCTGTGAAGCCATATATATATACCCAGAAAATCTGTGAGCATAGGATAGCTCTGATTTCTACTGTATCAACCCTGTTGGAGATCCTCTCTTTCTTGCTAATTTGCTATTCTCCAACCTGCCGATGTCCTTTTCTGAACTATTTCTTTTGTTGCTCTGCCATTTGCTGATTGACTGTTATGCTGAGTTCTGCTTATCTTCTATGTACTTCTATCAGTTTTTCACTGAGGTGCCACCTGTTTATTTTCTACTTTATTGCTCTTGGCATCTATCTGTAGATTTTTTTTTTACTTACAATGTGTGCATATATGCAAGGGAGGGAGCCTTACCTCTTTTATCTTATGTGCTTAAGGTGTGTTTTAGCTCTCTTGTGTGTCATACCCATAGCCATTCACAATCAGCCAGTAAAAGCTCAAGGCTTAAGTTAAGTCTGTCTTTGGAAGTTTGCTTCTGTCCCAGTTGCTCCTCCCTACATTGAGTGTAATATTAAATTTGGGATAAACATATTGTCAAGTTATTAGCCTATGTTAAAAATTATTTCTTATGTTTTATTTGAGATTACTGTGTTTATTAATGTAATAGGCTAATAGTTTGACATCTTCATGGTGAAGACAGTCACACATTAATCCTGTCATTAATAATAAAGTACACAAATTTAGATATCAAATATCCTATTCAATGTAAAAGAAACATTAATTTTAAAAATTATTTTTAACCAAACATAAAGTATTTTCCATATGTTATTAAAGTAGTATTATTCTTAATTGCTGAAAGAAGAATGTTATAGGAAAAAAATAAACACACTAAGAATAATGAAACCTTTTTTCAAATCAAAATAATAGTCAAATAGTGCTTAATCAAATAGTGACTAAGGACCCAGCAAAAAATTCATATTGTAATATAATATACATCAGTGTATAAATAATATAAAATAGCCTCCTACGAATACTTGACATAGACTCAGACTACTGAGCATGGGCATTAATGGGACTCGGGATCAATATGCATAATTTTTGTATGGTCATTGATATTTAGTTAAGAACATTATTTATATTCATAGTGAAAAAAATGCATTTAGAATTGTGAATCCTTCACCTTCTTGGAATAACCTGAATCTTACTTTGTCCTGAAGTACATAGTCTAAATTTAAATATTAGTTATCATCATTTTAAAAAGAAAGAAATTATATAGCCAAACATTATATTAATTTGCTCTGTTATTTGTATCATAACATCACATATAAACTATAGTCTCCTAAAATTAAAAACAAATTAAAGCTCACATAGAAGTTGCACAGAGTACACTGTGTTTAGACACCTGAACAATGTTGGTGCTGTATAATACAGTGTTTGCTTAGATAACTTCAGTGTCAAATTGAGTATCTTCTAAGGAAATCATAAACTCTTCTTCTTCCTTGTAGCTATACCTTTTTATTTTTCCCTGTGTTGTGTTGTTTCCAGCCTGCTCACCATTCTATCTCCCTTCTTCTACACGTGCTTGAATTTCTTGGTCTTTTTTAAATATATAGGTCTTCTTTGTTCACATTTCTTTTTACCAAATCTCTGACCAGCCATTGTTCTCTGGGTTTTGACCATGGATATTGATTCATAGCTAGGTGACTCAGTGGATAGAGCAGTAGGCTTTCACTGAGTCATGAAGATCTGAATTCAAATTCAGCCTTAGACTTATTAGCTGTATGGCCCTGGGCAAGTCACTTAGCCTGTGCCTTATTCCTTTGGAGAAAAAAATAACACACCACTCCTGTATCTTTTTTAAGTAAACTCCATCTACAAGATTGGCATGCTGTGGTCCATGGAGTCCCAAAGAGCTGGACATAGTTAAATAACTGGATACTACATTGTTTGATTAGTTTTTCCATTACCTATTTTGGTGAACTCTATTTTCCACAATTCTCATTTTCTTTTGTCCTTGCTTTGTATGTTTTTCTAATAGACTAGGGGTTCTAGCTTCTCTTCATCTATCAGTGAGAAAACATTCAATCTGGATCCTCTTTTCCCTCCCATCCCAGTTTTCCCTTTCTCCCATCAAATCGCTTATGAGAGCGCTCATCAACTTTATAATTTCACCTTTTATTAGCTTCAGCCCAGAGTTGCTGTCCTATAATCAGGGTTCATCTGAACCACCTAATCCTAGATGGAGACTGCTAATGTTTCACATTATAGAGGGCTAATGTTTTACCTTTACAAGTTAAAACTTTTTCTTTCTATTCTATTTACAACAAACAGCATTCAAAATTTATACATAACATTTTAACAATCATATTTGTTTTCACTAAGAATAATACTCGCACTTTCTCTCTATTTCGCTTGATGGTTGGGAAGTGAATCTACTCCCATTTTCAACTCCTGATACTTTCTCCCTTAGTTTCTTTGTGTCTACTTTGTTAGGTATCTTTTATATGCCTAATTTGTTCATTAGAGCATGAGTTCCTTGAGGATAGGAACTCTTACTTTTTTGTTTCTCTAAAACTTAGTATAGGATCTGGTTTTCATTTAACAAATGTTTATTGATTGTATCCACCACAAGCAAACACAATTGGTATAACTTAGGAAAATTATAAATCATAATATAAAGTTGCAAATTAAGATAATTATAAATTATTATCTTACTGGAGTTGTTATAATAAATATCTGTTTGCTTTCAGAAGTAGATAGAACTTTAAGCTAGGAGTCTGGAAAACCTGAGGTCAAATCTGGCCTCTGATATGATAATATTACACTACTCTCTGTTCTGCTACACTATACTATATATCTTTGTGACACTGGGCAGAACAATTCACCTCTATTTACCTCAATTTATTCATCTCTAAAATGGGCATAATAGCACCTACCTTTCAGGTTTGTTTTAAGGATCAAATCACATAATGATTATAAAGCATTTATTATGCCTGACACATTCAGTGCTATATAAATGTTAGCTATATTTGTTGATTGGTTTTAAAGGACTTTGCTTTTATGTAAATTTTCATTTAAATGGAGAAGATACTTCAAAATATTTTCCAGTACTGTTCACTAAGAAAACACATGAAATACGTGAATAAGAGAAAGAATATTAACCCACAAGTAATAATTGTCTTGGGAACTATGAAAATAAAACCTACCATTTGACCTGATCACCTGTCTTTAGTGTCTTTACTGCTAGAAGTTGCTATTTAAATATTTAAAAATATTTTCCAACCTTTAAAAAAATTTTTAATGGATTTTTATATATTTTTCAAAATACATGCAAAGGGAGTTTTCAACACTCACTGTGCGTTCCAAATTTTTTTCCTTCCCTTTTCACCTCACCTCCTTTCTTAGACAGCAAGTAATCCAGTATAGGTTAAACATGGGCAGTTCTTCTAAACATATTTCCACCTTTATCATTCTGTATAAGAAAGATTAGATCAAAAGGGGAAAAGTTCAGGAAGAAGAAAATGAGTAAGCAAACAACAACAAAAAGGGAAGAATGCTATGTTGTGATCTACACAATCCCCACAATCCTCTCTTTAGTTGTAGTTGGTTCTCTCCATCATGTCTATTGGAATTGGCCTGAATCACCTCATTTTTGAAAAGAGCCCGTCCATCAGACTTGATCATCATATCTTGTTACTGCTGTGTGCAATGTTCTATTGGTTCTACTTACTTCACAGCATCAGTTCATGTAAGTCTCTCCAGGCCTCTGAAATCATCCTGCTGATCGTTTCTTGTATGATAATAATATTCCATAATATCCATTTACCCTAATTTATTTAGCCATTCTCCAGCTGATGGGAAGACACTCAATTTCTATTTCCTTACCACTATGAAAAGAGCTATTACAAACATTTTTTGCACATGTGGGTCCTTTTGCTTTTTTTAAGGTCTCTTTGGCATACAGACCCAGTAGAAACACTGCTGGATCAAAGGGTATGCACAGTTTTATAACCTTTTGAGCGTAGTTCCAAATTGCACTTCAGAATCCAACCTTTTTTTTTTAGATTAAATAAAAATCTATTAAAAATGACTAAATGACTCTTCTATTATTATTTATTTGACTTCATGCTACTCATCCCTTTAATTTTTTATGTATTGCATATATTTTTAAACATGTCTATTTTTTATTTGGAAAATTTTGATACGTCTATAAATTCTTAATCTTGCACTGTCATTGAAATAAATAAATTTACTACTGTATGGAGTTTTCTTAACTTTAAATAGTTATAATCCTATGAATGGGTTAACATAGATCAATTATCTGAAGAGGTGCAAGTACAGTGTCTTACATAGGATTCACGCCATTCTGCATTGGATTATGTCTTTGGACATAATACCACCATCTACCAAGGAGAAGTAAACTTTTCAAAGGAAGAAATGTGGGGCAGAAAAATACCAACTATAGAAATTAGTTTCATTTTTATGGGATAGTAGGGATAGGTAGTAGCCACCCCACAGAAGAAAGGCAATTCTCTTGTCCTTATATAACCTATAAAAGCGTAAGAAAAGAAAATAATTTCAACAGTTATAATGAGGGACATGATGAACTTGTAGGATGATAGGTACTCCAAAGCTTAATGTAAACTAGTAGCAGGATCTATTTTATTCTGAAAGGAAGACAAGTATGATTTGCAACCAGGTGTTTAGAATACATGTTTACCCTGCAGGTTTTAAATTGATCTGGATTTTATCAGACTTCTCCCCTCCTCCACACCACTCTTTTCCCCTTCCCCCCACAAAGCAAAGGATAATAAATAATTTTATTTTGTATGTACTTTTAATTTGCATATACACCATTTAGATGCTCAATTAAATCTATGCCATATTAAAAAAAAATTGATTATTCTAAGTGGAAGATAGAAAATTATCTTTTAAAAGAAGTTTAGATTGAAGGTTCATGAGTAAAAATTCTCATTTAATAGAATTCAGCTGCCTTGAAGTACCAAGTGCATAGTTATGCAAAGATTATATTTCTTGAGTATTTGAACTAACAATGCTCCTTAGACCTGGGGGCACTATATTTCAGGATAACCACATCTCAGAGTGTATTATTGCCTACATAATACTACCACCTGTTGGCCTTTTGCACTACAGCTGCCGGCTATGAAGTTGGTGTCATTTTGGTTTATTGTCCCTTCTTTTTCATTCAGTTGTCTGTATCTGCTGGACATCAGGTTACACAAAATTTTAATTATTTATTGCATTTTTGGATATACTTCTTCCTTTAGGGTTCTGTGTTTTAGAGTTCATTTATTTGTCATTTTAAAGTCGTGTGTGTGTGTTTTGTGTGTGTGTGTGTGTGTGTGTGTGTGTGTGTGTGTGTGGTGTAAAACCACAATGATCCCCACTTATATATGTTTTTTCTAAATTACCTCCCGAAAAATCACATGCCTTAATATCATGTTCTTTAAGTAAGTTGACAATACTTAGAACATAGATCCTTATGTCGTAATTTTGCATCTTTTCCATGTAGATGCTGATGATTTTACAATTGTTTGTGGCTGTTATCGTATCATAGTAAAAATCTTAATGGTAGCTTCTCTTTTGGTTTCTGTCATTGAATGAATTTTCAGTTCCTTAGAATGATTTTTCCACCTATTCCTTGACTCTGACTCTGATATTAACCTTTTGTAATTAAGATGCTTTGTCTATTTGACACATATTATTCCCTTTTACCTCTTTTAAATTATATCTTACCTCCAATATATTTTTTTTTATCACTTCCCTTATCTACTCTTGTACTAGTTCTTTGGTACCATTCAAATGCTAAATGATGTCCCATTTATTCTTAGTAACATGCTGAATTTTTCTGTCCTTTTTAATATTTAGGTTTTATTGGATGAATGTAGATTGCACCTTCTCTAACTGTGCCTTAAATAATTGCCACTTAAGGGAATTAAGAAGTACAAGGGAAGGAAAATGCTGACCCATAGACTAAGCAGAGGGAGAAAACGTTCCCACTGGGTCCAATTTCCTAAGAAGGACCATCAGGATAGTGGCTAGGCCCTGAAATTATGGCCTGAATGACCTCTAGAAAATGATCAATTCACAAAGGATCTTGTCTGTAAGTGTTTGCACCAAATGAAGTAGGGATAGGTAGTAGCCACCCCACAGAAGAAAGGCAATTCTCTTGTCCTTGTATAACCTATAAAAGCATAAGAAGAGAAAATAATTTCAACAGTATATAGAGGGACATGATGAACTTGTAGGAAGATAGGTACTCCAAATCTTAATGTAAACTAGTAGCAGGATCTATTTTATTCTGAAAGGAAGGCAAATATATCTTTTTATCTAAGCCATATTCTTCAGTTTGTGTCATCTCTTCATTATTTTGGACATCATGTTGCTTCTCATAAGTGATATAAGGTGAACATGAAGTCCTAAGCTTCTAGAAGGTCTTTGCAAGAAAAATTCGGGTGACTTTATGTGAAATCTAGAATCTTTAAATTTGATTTAAGAAAGATGGAGCTAAGATGGAGATTTAATGTGTGTGTTTCTTCTAAATTTCAGTAAAGTTTGTGGAATAATTTCAAGTACAAATTATTATGGTACCTTTTTCTCAGAAGCAAAGTAAAAGGCCTACAGGCATTTGTAAATAGAGTCTTTTAGGATAGGGGATAAGAATGTTTCCATTTAGGAATCCATTAAATTAGATCAGTGGTGATTAGGGAATTAGATAACTTCTGAGGTAACATTCAAGCTGTGAGCTTCTGTTATTTACCAAGGTACAGTGTTTGTTGACCAGAAATTGGAAAAAAACATGAAAAAATTAAATGTGTAATTTTTCTGTTTCTTACCCCACTCTTCATCACCATTAATTACTTAGATCTTAGAGACAAAGACCTTGAATTAGATATTATATGACTATTTTTAACCTTTTTTTGCTTAGAGTTAAATAATTTCCATTTCAATTCTTTTGTAGTCAAATCATATTGTATAGCAAATAATATTCAGGAAAGAGATTGAATTTCTTTATTTTAATATCCAAAGTCCAGAAAACAAATATAATTTGCAGTATTACCTAAAGATCTCCATCTGGCCTTAATGACGTTAGGAAAAGAATTGCAACTATAATATGAAGTTTTTTTATAATAATTGTCCTTTAAACCAGTAAACCTAAATACAAACTTTTTTTTGGAGGTATTTTGATTTCTTCAAAGAGTAGCTAGATATTACAATGAATAGAGTGCAGAGCCTGGAATCAGAAAAACTCATCTTCATGAGTTTAAATCTGACTTCTGACACTAACTAGCCATGTGACCCAGAGCAAGTCACTTAACCCTGTTTACCTTAGTTTCTTCATCCATAAAATGAGCTGCAGAAGGAAATGGCCAGTATCTGTGCCAAAAAAATTCCAAATGGGGTTATGGCTTAAACTGAACCAATTTCTTCAATTTCTCAAATTGTTATCATGACATTTATTGTCCTTTAGTGGACTTTAACCTATATATACAACTATATTTGCCATTGATTATCTTTTAAAAATCCTATACTTACACAACATTGGATTACTCAAAAGGGATATACTGTGTGCTTTTGAAAGCCCTTGCACAAGCTTCTCATTTTGCTGATTGTGCATTCTTTATCTCCACCTATCATTGTATTCTCCCACTTCAGAATGATCACAGCTGACTTTGTGCCTCTCCCATGGCACTAACTACATTCTGTTTTGTATAACAGCTACTTGTATAAATTGTATAACTTTCCTATAAGACTGAGTGCTATTGTCTCATTTACTGGTATTTCTCACAGGACCTAAAATGGCAGTCACTACTCAATAAATACTGATGCATTAAGTAATTGAAAATTGGATCTAATGCACAGATGTTTTATTTTAAAATCTTTAAATTAGAAATTATTTATATTATATACCAGTCTTTACCTTATAAAAGAATTCCCTATCATATACCTTCAAATTAAAAACTACACTCTTATATTTGACTTATACTCCATCTTATACAGTGACTTCAAAGTGATCCCATTGATGTGGAGGCTGCATCCAGTGATGCAAATCATGACTCCTACATGCCTTCATTTCTTGTTTGATTCTTGTCCACAAAGCAATACAGTCTACTTTCCTGTTGCCATACACTCACTTCAATGATTATCCCCAAAGTGTGTTCAAGCATATCTGTTATGTGACTGATTTATGGGCTATCTTTCCAGTTGCATATTATAATATGGGCAATAGACTTTCTTTATTCATTTGCTTCTGACTGTGTCAATAATTAGGTAGTACTTTGCAGACTGATGAGGTCAGCATAATTCCATCTTCAAACATCTTCATCCTAGAAGACTTCATCACATGTAGGAAAATTTCCTTTATTTGGAAGCAGCAGTGACCTCTCTGGTCCTCTACCAGAAACATTGTTGGTTAAGAGCATGAGACAACAACATATATCTTTAATGTATCTAGTTTTTCTTATGTTGTCTCCATCATTAAAATGTGAGTAGGGACCATTTTTGCCATATCTTTGTATCCCAAGTTCTTTGCACAGTGCCTGGCACATAGTAATCAATATTTAATAAATGCTTTGTTCAATAATGACCATCCCCAAATAAGCCTGTAGGAAATTATTCTGATATAGATTTTTACAAAATGAAAGTAATATGACTAAAATAAAGGAGTTATTGATATTTTCTGAATCACCCTTTTCCAGTAATAATTGGTATTTTCAGATTTGTATTGAAAAAAGTTCCTTCAAGAATTTCAGACATATTTATTTCTACTAGTACAGACTTCTTCTATGTAAACTTGATTCTGTTTTAGCTGTTATTCAATTTTCTATCTCCTTTATCTCAATTTTTACTACATTATGGACCACATCAGGAGATTTAATGGTAGAACTCAAATGGTGTGCTTTTATTGTCAGTGATGGAGAGAATAATTTTTATAGTATTTTATTTTTCTAAATATATTCAAAAATAGTTTCCAGCATTCACCTTTGTAAAACCTGTGCTCCAAATTTTTTTCTTTCTTTTCTTCTCCTCCTCCTCCCCAAGACAGCATGTAATCTGATATTGGTTAAACATGTATAATTCAAGAAAATAATTTCTTATAAAAATATTGATTTTCCTATTTTTAACCTATTTTCTTTCTTCTGGTTTCATGCTTAACTGGCCTCTGGATAATCTGGTTCAATTGCTTCCTCACTAAGCTTTATATGAATTTGGTTTTCCCTTCATTTCCCCATATTTATAAGATAATATTGCTCATAATCTTCCTTCTCACTTTTAAAAGTTTTACAAATGAAGAGATAAATGGTTGGCTGATGGTCTAATTTTCCTTTCCTTATTGTGTTGGTTGATTTATTGCAGTAAAATTTACATAAGGGTAATGGTGATGGTTTGTTTCAAAGTCTGTTCTTTATCCATTTCTTATTTTTTAAAAATTTCAACTGCTTGTTTAATTATTAGCTTGGAATTGCCTCTATTGCCTGTCACCTACTTTCATTTTTTGTCTAATTTTCTCATTAGTTTCTATTTTTGCTTTAATCACTTGCTGGTATTCCTTTGTTTTTTATTTACTTACCCAGTACTTAGCACAGTATTTGGTACATAACAAATACAATATATTCTTATTGATTGTCAGGTAACTTAGGAGTAATTCCTATGTCATTATTCAGTCATTTACTATCTGTTAGAAAATAATAATTTCCTTTTTTTCTGATATTCTTTGAAGTTCATTATATCTGACACATTTTGATTTCTCCTCTATCAAACTATACTTGATTTTTTTCTGCTTAATCTTATAGGCTTTTGCCTTTTTTTTTTTTTTTCACTTCTGAGGGAATTGAAGTGATTTTAATTGTTAATTGCAGGAATTGACAGAAATGCACTGAATCTATCTTGTAAGTCAATTCTAGAGCTAGCTCAGTGCCCTATTTAATTGTGGGTCTAGTCCTGTTTCTGTCTTTTGACAAAACTTTAATTGTGGAAATTGGGAGAAAATTTTATTATATTATTTGAATCTAGCCCTGCATGACTGGGAAACTAGACCACAAAATTGGCCCCACAATGATCAATTAGTTATTACTTTCATGTTCCTTTGTTTTTTTTTTTTTTTTTAAAGAAACCTAGGGCTGGGGAGAAGAGGTTAGTGAGATACTTTTTTCCCCCCTGAATTTAGGGAACTGCTCTTGTTTATTTTCCTCCTTCCAATTTGGAAAATCCCTAATTTTTTTTATCCTTAGAAATCAGAATACCCAATGTTATTATTTTTGCTTTTAATTAATTGGCCTTATTTAATTAATTTTAAAAATATATAAATGTCTGTCTTCTCATCTATTTGAGGTCCAGGCCTAACCTGAGGAGATCTGGTCCTGCTTTGTTGGGTAAATGTCTCCCATTGCTTAATAAATTGCTATGCTTGGAAGACTGAACCATTGTTTTCCTTAGTCATTTCATCGTTTATTCCTAAAGCACACTTCTTCAAGCATATTTGTTTACTTTTGTGTTGATGTTCTTAAGTATGGATGTGTATGTTGATTTTATTTAGAGAATCTTTATGGAGTTTTTTGCATACTGTTTTTAACCTCCTTTTTTTCTATTGGTGCATAATTGCAGTTATCTTTATGGTTTTTTAAAAAATAAATTCTTATACTGAGCAATGCCATTTGAAATGACAAATTTCCCATGTAGTTATGTTTCTTGTTCCTTTGGTAACATGCAGGTTCTCATTACCTCACAAATGGAATATTGCAAAAATATGATGTACTCATGTCTTCCTTTCTGAACCCTCTCTTTACTCCAGAGCATCTTATAGATTTCAAACTGATCTTCCTAAAGCAGATTTACCCCAATTCATTTATAACCCTTACTTACTTTTATCTAGTGACTTGCTATTTCTCCTTGATGTTTCTTTCACAAGACACTGTGTCTATCAACTCTGAGTGTTTTCACTTGCTGTCCTCTGTGCTTGAAATTCTTTCTCTTTTGATCAACTGTCTTCTGACTTCCTTCAAGTTTCAGCTATGATTCCACCATTTATAGAAAGCCTTTCCACTCCTCCTTAATCTTAGTACTTTCCATCTTAATTTATCATCAGTCTATTTTGAATATATCCTATTTGTACAAAATTGCTTTTTTTGCAGTATCTGTTCATCATTAGATTGTGAGCTTGTCTTTTGCCTTTCTTTGTAGCCTCAGTACCTGGCATATAATAAATACTTAATAAATGCTTGTTGACTGACTCTAATGATGATATCAACTCTGCCAGCTCCTTTATTTACCTCTTCAAGGAGAACCTATGAAGCATCTTTGCATTTAGCAACAGCTTATTGTTATATTCTGCTTGAGTATATAATGTAAATGTCTGGATTGATAGAATTAATGTGCCCACTAGATAATCCCAAACCTCATCTTTAAAATATCATTTTAATTCATGATTTTGCTACTCCTTATGGAAAACTATTATTCATATCAAGAGTTTAGTGGTCTGGCTGTTTTGTTCCCCAGTCTTGTGTTTTTAAGCCTTTTGTGTTCAGTGTCTTCCAAAGAGTTGAAACAATAGGTGATCCACTCTAATCAGTCAATGCTTTGCACTGCCATCCTAATGTATTATTACATTGTGAGTTTGAACACATAATATAAACTGTGGAGTTAGTGAGGTAAGGGGGTAATCATGGTTGAATAAAACTGTCTTTATCCTAAAGTATGATTCCATTCAATTCTGCTAACATTTATAAAATGCCGTAGGCACATTAGTAATATTCAGTAAAAAACAAAACAAAATAGTTACTGCCTCGAATAACCTTAAATTCTCCTGAGTGCTTACAACATGAACACAAATAAGGAAGTTGAGAATTTTCCCAAAATAATGTATTAACATTTTCTATTTAAATTTATTTTCATTTTGTATCATGTGAAAATTATGCTTGAAATTATGTTAAGATGAATTTCTAAAAATATTAACTCTAGAAGTGAAAATGGTGACATTCTTAATTTGGAACTTCATAAAGGGATATTTTCTTTTCAAGAGACAGGAGGTTGGAAACATGTTGTAATATTCATATAGCTTAGTTCTTAGGACTTAGTAAATACTTGACAAATACTTGGTTTTTGATATAAGAAGATGATATAATTATAAGATATAGACTGTTTTTCTAGTAGTAATACTGGAAATGCTACTTCTAGTGTGAATGGAGTTCTTTTATGCTTTTTGATTGATTTTCTTTATAACAGAGAGGTTCTTAATCATTTTATGGTAATATGGCAAAATCTGCGAACCCCTTTTCAGAATGATGTTTTTAAATACATAGGCTCACAAAGGAAACTAATTATATCAAAATATCTTTGTGAAAAAATTGATGGATTACACATTAAGGACTCTTGAATTATGGTATTTGTAAGTTAAAGCAAGTATATGGCTTGTAGTTAAGAGCAAGAGGCAACAGCATATATCATTCTTTCTCAAGTGGGTTACTACCTCATGGTAACGTTGAACCAAGGTGATCTACTGGATACCTATAAGCCCAGAATTTAACCTCACAAGTAATTTGAGAAAAAGGAATTGATAATTTTCAGACACAATCTCTTGAAAAGCAAAGCATTCTAGTTTTATATACATGCAGAGAAATTAAGGACCTAGCTTATTTAAGGAGCCAGTCTTTCAGCAGCAGACTGAAATGACAGAAGCTCAGTTCTAGTTCCTGATTTTGTAAAAACTTAGCTGTTTCTCTATTTAGGGAATGTAAATACAAGGGAGTAAGAAATATATATTTTTTATTAGCAGAGATATATAAGAAGGAGCTTAGGAATTTTTTTTTTTTAGTTTAGTTTTAAAACCTCTTTAAGAGATGTAATTTAGGCATGAATTAAACAGTAAAAGAGACCACAGAACCCTTCATATTTATGAAGGATATTGTAAAATCATAGTAGCCTTTCTAATATGAGGTTTAAAAAAAGTATTGGTGATTTCAGGAACAAGATTTTTATAATGCAATTCAGATTTGAGCATGAAGTACTTTTTTTGATAGGTAGCTTGCAGGTTCACACAAGTGGCTATGACTTGATGATTACCCTGTGGGTAAGTTGAATGCCCATCATTTATCTAGTATGTCTACTGTACGTTATGGAGCAAAAAATGTTTTCACAAGACAAGTCTTCAACATGATAGGAAATGCTTATTGTTATAGTTGGGTTTTAAGACTTTTTTCCCCCGCCTGTCCCCAGACCTATTCTTAGAAGTTGTCAATTTGTAGAATCTCATTTTAGGCGAGGACAAGAAAGTTACTATTTCAAATTTATTGGACTTCTTATTAATATACATGTATATTAATATAATGTAAATAATAATGTAAATATTGTATAATGTAAATGTATAATGTAAAATAATGTAAATAATAAACTACATGTTTAAAATGCTTATGTCTTTATAACTAAAATTCATTGGCAGTAAACTAATGAATTCTTTATTTCAAAAAGCAATTAACTATTTTTGAGTTAATAAAAAGGAACGAATATTTGAGAATACTTGACATTGACTGGCAAAAGAAGTATTTTTCAAAAAAATATAGATGCTATTGAAAATGACAGATGTGAAATGGTGCTTCCTTCTAAGTGTGAGGAACTATGGTAATAAAGTTTGCATTTCTCCTGCTCTTGCTATAGCATACTTCTCTAAACTATTGATTTTTTTTTTAAAGAATAAGTATATTTATTCTTCCATTCAAGGATTGTTTTTTCGCTTGAATTTTGATGCTAAATATCAATGCTACAATGAATAGGAGCCTCCCAAACAATGTGGATATGGCCATATTATGTATACTGGTGATCCAACCTATAAGTTTTAACTTGTTATTTTAATCACCAAATATATGTAATAAAAGAAAAAAATGACATTATTTAACAAGAGTTACATGCATTCAATGGCCTCACTTAACCAGTCTAATTAAAATAAGCCTATTAAATTTATTTTATAAGTTGCTGAAGACCTTGGCCAGTTATAAATGTAGCCAGGAACACTTAAACTCACTTTGACCATACCAAAAATTGGCAGATGTATAAAGCATTAGTTTAGAAGGATCAACATATTCATCCATAAAGAAATATGAAAAACCTGACAGAATTACTAGTACATATGTTATGAAGGTTCCAAAAGTACATTCACTTGTTCACTACAGAATATATTGCATGGAAGGAGATCCTGTCTTATAATTAAAAGCCTGAGGGCTGCATAAGATTAGAGAACATTTTATCCTTACAGAAGGTTTAGACAACTTAAAATGCATATTCTCCTTCTCTACTAAACATTTTTTTCTTTGGTCCTAACCTTTAGAAAATTGTGGCAGATATTAACTGTAATTCAGCAGTCAGAATCATGGACTTATAATGGAAATAAGATTGGATTGTATAATAGGACAGGCTTTTTTACCCCTCTAACTTACATCTGCTTGTGACCTAAAATGTGATAGTGTATTATTTTTAACTTGTACCATTAAAATACAGTTTTATTTTGAAATTCTCTTACGACTACTATTTTATCCATTTGACTGTAGTGCAATTTGATATCTCTTTCTCTAAAAAAAACTAATTAAAATTTGTGAGCCTACTACATTTTGTGTGCTTTACTTGAGAAATGAAAATTCATTTGTAGCTTTTATTTATATTTTAAAAGTTTTGTTAATCTACATTGATTTTTAAGTTTGTTAAAGATTCTCAGCCAAAAAATACAGTACATCACTGACCATTCTATCACCTGACAGCAATTGATAAAGCATCCGTGCAGAAAGTGTCAGAAAAGGTTAATATTTATTGATTTTTATGGTGCTGCAACCAATGTAGTTTTGCCATCAAAGATGTATGGCTACTAGCAATGGAATCTGTAAAATTTCAGGTGGCTCACTAGTTTTTATTATAACCCATGCCAGTATTCTAACCTTAAAAAATGACAGGGATTTAATTTAGCACAAAAAACTGAGTCTACAGCTACCATATACCTGTGACTTGAATTTCACATTCTGAAATGAAACCCAAGAGTAGCACTTAAACGCTAAAAAAAATAATCCTTGCATTGCAAATGACAATCACATTTAGCCTTTTCATCCACTTAACTATATGCTATTGATCTGTAGAAGGTGCCCAAGCAAGTGATAGCTGAAATTATGAGCAATAAAGGGCTTGCTTCTTCAAACAAAAAAGTATATAATTAGCAGAGATGGGGATAAAGCCTATGTTTAGTTTTAAAGGAGTTTAAACAAAATGGAATGAATGCCACAGCAGAGTTGAAATGTATACAAGAAAAAATCTGGCTGCCTTGAAGCATAAATCCATTCTCTGGTTTCAGTTTGTGGGTAAAAATTAGGAGCTCACCACCGTCTTTTCATTTATCTCTATCAGTATTTGCCTGACAGAAAGGCAATCCTTGGTTTGCCTACAATAGCTAGAAACAGAGAAATTTTTCTGATTGTTTACTTTTCTCTGTGTTCTGTATTTTTTTAATGCATCACTCAGTTATCTGACTACTGAAAACATGTGCTACATAACCGGTAAGGCAAGAAAGAATTAAAATATTTCATTTTTAACAAATGCCAACTAAATCTTGAAATCTACCCTCCTCCCCCCAAAAAAAGAAAAACCTTAAGAATATTAATGTAACCTATTCTTCAAATGTTATTTTCATGTGCATTAGGTATTTGACAGAAATTTTTTTGATGGAAGATAGGATTTATTTCTGCAAAAAATTAAATGAAAATTTTTATGGTAAGAAACCATTTACTTTGACCAGCAGAATAAATGGCATCGTCTCCTGTAAACATGCTTTAGATCTCCTTTTGTCTGTGTCACATTTTTCTTTTGAGCCTTATTCCTCTAGTTTGTCTGTGCAGCTTTTTTTCCCCACAGACAGCTTACCCATTTTATTGTGCTCATTTAGAGGAAAGAAAAACAGTTTGTCTCCTTGAAAGGCAAGGGAACATTGACTGGAAAACTACTTTCATAGCTGAAAACCATTATAATATATGGCAACTAAAATTCTAAAATTGAAAGAAAGGATCCTAGAGAAAATTCCTGAATCATGTTATAAAAGCCATTGACAGTTTGAAATATTCTCCATAAAGATTTCATTTTTTCCTGATTACTCCTTGAATTTATTAAAGTCTTGTTTTATCACACAGTTATAATATCTTCCTGAATCCCAGTAAGTCAAATGAATCTATTTTTTCATATGGTTCCACCTTCTTGATTGTTAATGACAATGCCGTTAATCTATTTTCATCCATTTTTGTTTTTCTTTTAACCAAGCTGAAATTATTACTTTGATTTTGTGATGTCCTATATTAATAGCTGCACCATAATTAAGCCCTGCTATTTAAAAAAAAAAAACATTTTCAATGCCTTCCTTATTCTTTTGCTTTTAATTTTCAGCAGAAAAACCATAACCATAAAGTTACCCCTCTGTGCTGCTAACCCTTAAACCTGGGAATGGCAGCTTAGTGACAAGCTCTTCTCACAAGCTCTTTCATTTCTAAAATTAAAGATTTACTGCAATCAACCATTTAGAGCAGTTTATATCACTGCACCTCCAAATTAATCATGACCTGAGGTAATGAATGATATGTGAGGATGATTTTAACTGATGTTTTTGTGGGAATTACTAATGAATTCATCATCTAATTAAGCATTAGTGGCTAGCATTCACAACAGAAATATAAGACAAAAAAAACGTGTTTGTATGTATGTATCTGTATAGAAATGTATATACTTATGTACAGCAAAATATTTTACCAGAAGAAAAAGGGATGATAAAAGTACCATTTCAAATTGTTTTTCCTTCCAACTTGTAGAATCAGTATACATTTGAGTGGCAACTTACTATTTGATTTTCAGTCTTTATACAAACAGTATCCCTATTTAAATTCAAGAGTAAATTGTGGACATTAGGATTGTGAAATTAGTCCTCTAAAAATAAAATAATAAATGAAAATCTTTGAGATATGTTCTGAATTTCAGTTTTAATATCCTCTTTTTTTAGTGTTTGAATCTTTAAAAAGTTCAAGTTGATATTATTTTAATTACAATGTAGAGAAATATGTTAAATTTTTATTTAATATAAACTATATTATTTCTTCTACTTTCCTGCACATTTTAGATTTTCTAGTAATTATGACTGAATAAAATCTGGAAATATTACACTTCAATTGTCTGTGCTTTAAGGTTTTCTTGTTTATTATTATACTGAGTCTAAAAGACTAATGTCATGTTATTAAACTTGCTTGGATAGAGGACCATCAGAAATTTAATATGTAAAACATGTTTAAAGAACTGAATTATGAGATTGCTATAAAATGGAAAAACAAAATAAGGAAATGTGGAAATTAATGGGGCATAATTTCCTAGATACACTAAACTTTGATACCACCTTCGCTTATCTAAAATAGAGATTTAAAAAACATGCATTTTTATGTGATTTTTTTGTCCTTAGGAAATGAGTCATAAAGCATACTATGTACATTAAAACTATCATTACTTTTCAAAGAAAATTCTTCAAAATAAAATGTAGTTCAGATTTATAGTGTTTTGAGGTCCAAGTCCACTTAATAGTGGAAATAATTTATTTAGCTAGTGAGTTTGAGTGACAGTGATATCATACTATCAGACTGCAAGGTGCCTCAAAAAGTTATTTCTTCCTTGTACCCTAACCCTTTTCCTTAAAGCCAGTCTTATAATTATGTCATTCTAAGCAAATTGATTCTGTTTGTCTCCTTAGCTTATATCATTTTGGAACTTTTTTTTTTTTTAATGGTGGAAGGGAGGGAGGGAGTAGAATCAAATCTTTTAGAAAATCTATAGTTCACAGTAATGTAATGATCAGTATTATAACCCAGTTATACCCGAAGCAATATAACCCAGTTATACCCGAAGTTAATCCAAATTTCATAAGAAGGATTTTATTTTATGGAGGATTTTAAAATATGATAAGCAAAAATGCTGAGGTTCATGACATTTTCAGATCCAGTTTCAGCTAAGCCATGTCTTAATTGCATCTGTTTAGGGTATTAAAGGTATCATTTTTCTCAGGGTGGAATAAAGTACAAGAGGAACCCCAATAGGGTGTTACAGATTTTTAGATTTGAAATCGCATCATTTAGGGAGGGGGGAAATCCAAGAAAGAGAGAGATTTTAAAGCTACAAGACATTAAAATCTGAGAATCTAAGAACAATCAACAGCAAAATGCACATTCAGGCAGGCACACAAAGTGTCTGCCAAAATGAGTAAAAACCAGTATTCACTTTATCTCAGAGGGAAAATGTATAATAATACTAAAGGACCAATGCCTGCAGCCTAGGTGGGTGGTGCCAGTACCCAGAGTCTGCCCAATTCACTGATAAAAGAAATACCTCTGTAAATGCAGAGGTGGTGAGATAGGCAATAACGGTTTTTATGATCAGCCATTTTCTCCCAATAAAATGGAAGCCTTACTCACTGCTATTTCTTTTAAAGTATCATCTTTGCACTAAATAAGTGTGCTTTTTTTTTCCTCTTGTTCTTCTCATTCTTTTCCCCTGCCTCTTTTCAAATTTTTCCCTCTCCATTTCCTTCAGAGTTTCTCTTTTATACACACACAGAAACATGCTCTAAGTTCATTCAGGTGAAAGACGAGAAAGAAGAAAAAAGAATGAATTGAGATTCTATAGCAATTGAAAGCAGAAACAAGAATAGAGCTCAAGATTTTAATTACTGGTCTTTGATGGACCATGTATCTTCTGGATTGGGGGAATATAAATCCCTACTCACCTTTGATTGGAAATAGTTTTTGATGTTCCATATTGCTTCAGCTTTTTAGAATTACTAGTTTTTTCAAAAAATCTTTGTCCAAAATGTTGTCATTCATAAAATTTTCTTTTATTAGGTACAAGTATTGTCACTCTATGCCCAGGAGATGCCTTTTTTTTTTTTTTTAAATGCTGTATGCTTTAGGGATGCTATCTCCTACTATTGAGCATTGTAATCTTTTATTTAATAAAGGAAATCTTCCTTTTTTTTTTTTTAACTGTTCTCATCTGTGACCTACATCAAGTTGTCTTTGTTCTGCTATTTCCACACAAAATAGTATATTCCAATTTGTTACTTTCCAGCTTATTTGTATTTTAATTGCTATTTTCTTTACTTGGCTTTATATCCAAGAAGTTTGTCCCTTTCAATTCTGCCTTAATCATTACCTCAGTCACAAAATCTTGTAGGAGGAAAACTTAGAATTATTTCAACATCAACTTCATCCTTTGGTTTTCGTTAAAATATTATTACATATTAATGTGTTCTCCCCCCCCCCCCAAATTTGTAGTTTTCCTAAGTTGTTAATTTAATTACTATCACTGTCTTCATCTCTTTGGCAAAGAAAAAGACAAGCATGATGTGTTGTTGTTGTTTTTTTTTTTAAGAAAATACTATTTTTAGGATTATTGGCTTTTATATTTGAATAATATAACTTCCAAAAATGTAGATGATTTTAATTGAAAATCAGAAAAGCAAAATTAATAATAACTGGTTCTTTAAAAATAAAGTAAAACTGGAATAATGGAAACAGTTCTAGATTTGGAGTTAGAAGACCTAGTTTCAAATTCCAACTTTGCTGTTAATTATGTATTTGACATTGGGTGAGTAAGTGAACATTTTTGATCCTCAATTTATCATCCCTAAAATGAAAAGATTGGAAGAGATATCCTTTAAAATGTCTCTCATCTCTGAATCACAAATATTTTGATAATGACAATTGAAAGAAGATAACAATTTTGTGTTACTGTGTGTAGTGTTCCATTTCCAGGGTTCAAATGAGAATTTTCTTGATTTATAAAAGCAGAAGGACTAAAAAAGTCTTTGGCACTTAGGAAAAGCAAAAATACCACCTTATAGGCAATAAATACAGTTTCAACTATTCTGCTGACAGCAGATTGAAAACTAGCATTTATTTGACAAATGAAGGAAGATAATTTTGAAATGAATGCATAAGAAGCCATTTATGATCAATATACTCAGTAGATATTTAGTTCTTAATAAGGAACTTCAGAATGTTGAAAAAAGACAGAGATTCAAGCAATGGTTGCCACAAATTTTAGTTATGGTTCCACAAGAAACACAGGATTCACTTGTCTCCTGTGCAGTAACTGACTTGGTTATCAGGAGAGCTGGATTCAACTCTGACTTTGATACCAGCTCAAAGTTATTGGAAAAACATTTTTTTCCAGACCTCAGTTTTCTCATATTTTAAAAGTATACAAAAAGTTTAAAAGAATAAATATAAAAACTTGAAGGTATTAGGCTAGATAATCTTTAAGTTTTTTTTTTTTGTTTGTTTGTTTTTTTAAGGGATTCTAAAGATAGTAACCTCTCTGGAAAAAGTTTTTAATTCTCTTTTACATAGCAAAGAACTATGTGTAAGAGTTTGACTAGTTAGTTTTTGAGTTCTCTTCTTACTCTAAAATTTTGTAATGGCTGAGGAAAAACAAATTATATTTTATTCTCTACTGAGTATCACATTCCTATACAAATAAATAATATATTATTACCCTTTTAGGGGGCTCCCAGGTGGCACAGTTGGGTTATAGAACTATGGCCTGGGAGTCGAGAGGACCTAAATCAAATGTAGCCTCATATACTTGATACTTAAAAGTTGTGTGATGCTGGGCAAGTTACTTTAGCCTTGATTGCCCAAACACCCCTACTCCTTTCCCCCCCATCCCCCACAAAAAGCTGAGCAGCTTTGAAAACAATTACCCTTGTTTCTGTCTTTTCAACATTCTGAAGTTCCTTATTAAGAACTAATTATCTACGGAATATACTGACCATAAATGGCTTCTTATGCATTCATATCCTTTATTAGTATTATTCTTTTCAAAACTTCTCTGTCCACTTAATTGATATAATTGATTTGGAAAGTGGGATTATTTATTAACATAAATTTCCAATGTATTGACTTTATGGACTAGATTATTTCCCATAAATCAGAGCTTTTGGCTTGCAGCAATTTTGGAGGTTAATACAAGGTTTGGTCTGAGAGGAAGAATCTGAACTGGATATAGTCAGTTTTTAAGAATGAGTTAATTATAATAAGATTATTATAGAAATTTTTTTCTCTTTTCTGTCATTCTTTCATTTAGACCTCAAAACTGTGCACAACATCAAAATAATATGAAGATGGTATTTGCCAATAAACATGCATCAACAGGATAAAAATCACCAGTTGCATACCAGATTTAGTCACCAGCCTTACAAAATACAAAACCAACTTGATGATGGACAATTCATTGAAATAGATGGTTTTTGTGATTTCTTGAGCTTCCTGTCCTAAGAGTATTTGAAATCGGCTAGTGGCTTTGTGATGGCACAGTTCTAATTTTGAAAACCTGGCTTGAACAAAATAATACAAACTTATATACATTGCCAGTGTACTGAAGATGTCTTTATACTGCTTCAGAGTATGTAAGAACATATGCCCACTTCCCCAGAGGCAGTTCTGAAGAATAAAAAAAGATTTCTTCAGCATAGGCTGAGAAGGAATTCTGTAGAAACAATTTGTACAGCTTTCTTGTTATACCTACAGTTTAGAAACTTCATAAAGTAAAGAAATTATGTTACTAGGGAATAATAGATGCATTAATACATTTCACACAAGTTAATATCACCATGCAAGTTCTGTGTTCATAGCAAATATTGTATATATTCCAAATATACGAGATATTAGAGAAAAGCTTCTTCCAGGAGGCTCAAGTTTGGTTAGATGTTAGAGATAATCCATTTGATTTCAGGCTAGAACAGGATCATGTCATGAGCTTTTAATATCTATCTTTGAAATTAATATGTGAATATGTACTTTGGGGGGAGGAATAAAACATGTATTAGAGTTCCAAGGTTTCACCCGCAAGCCTCTTTTTCTGTTCTTCTTTGTATATGGAAATATTTGTGTTTGTCAAATTCTGAGTGACAAAAAATGTTATTTTCTTGCAAATTTTGTAATTTCTTTAAAATCCATTTCTTTTCCCCCTCAACCAGTACTGTACACAAATTTTATAACTCAAATAGTAAAAATCCTGCCTACTTCTTTGGAAGGCATTAATGTTCTTCTTCCTATATCATATAGAAATTTTTTGAGAGAAGTAGAAGGAAGAGAAGATAGACAAAAGTACTGCTACTCTGAACTCTGAAGCAAGTTTATTCTCCTTTGTCAAAGGATAAGTTGAAGAAGAAAAGGGTGGTTCTGATGCCAAATGGTTTTACACAAGATATGAGAGAAGCTTTAAGGTTATTTTGGGAAATTGCTCTTGCTATCCAGTTGCCTAAAAATACTTTGTCTGTCTTTGACCTCATCAAAGCAATTAGGATGAGATTGCCAGTATTTTTTTTTTTTTTTTTTGAGTGTTTCTAAGACTCTTCTCTAGGTTTAGAAGCTTTGGAATTAAGTCCTATGAACCCAGGGAGGTCTCCCATTTTCTTGTTAATGGGAATACCCAGAACACATATACCTCATGCTCTCTCACCTGACTCTCCAGGGTTTTCAGACTTTTAACAGGATATGGTTTTTAATGAGACTGCTAGAAGCTTTAGAAACTTCTTTAATGATTTTGTTTTGACCCTTTGCTGCTGCCTCCACTAGGACTCAAGTGATTGTCTATAGTACATACTTGCTTCCCCCATTCTGATTCTGTATTTTTAAGACATACTATTTTTCATTCCTCTGTGCTGGAATAAGTGAATGTTAATAAATGAATGTTATATAGTATAAAGTCTATTATGGGGAATAATAATCTTAACTCGTTGTATTAGCAGTGGAACATCAAAATACCTTTTGTAAAAACCGTCCCAAATATTAGTCTCAATATTCTATATTTTGAAATGTACTTTGTTTTTTTGTTTGTTTGTTTGTCTGTTTTTGTATGACATGAACATGTTTGACTTAGGCAAGAAAGTCCTCTCTGCACCAATTACCAGTAAGCAATAGGAATCCCCAAAAGACAATGAGAAGTATAGGAGCAACAAATATGTTGTCTTGGTTTGGGGCCAAAGTTCTTTGCCTTCCCCTATGTTCTTTTTTTTTCCTTCACTCATTATTGTTTAGTTGTTGTTGTTGTTGTTAACTCATTCTGTTTCATATGTATTTTTGTACAGGGACTATGGCAAAGCTTTTCAATCCCCAGAACACTTAATAGAGAACCAACTGTACCCTGTGGATGTTTGCTAGATGTTTACTCTTGATAATTTTTCTCCTTTGTTTTATTTTCTATCTGTATTTATACATTTCTTATATCACCATTACTGCAGAATGTTTTCTGTGACTATAATTTATCTTTCCAAGAAAATCTTTTGATAAATATTCATTTATCAATTTCAGAATATAAAATTTCTTGTTTCCCATAATCTGTATTGAGTTAAATATTTTCAAATACAGATCCTCCTCAAGATTAGTTTTATTTTTAGTTTTTATGCTGATTTTAATATTATTTAAAAATTTATAATTCTCCTTTATAGTATATTGATTTTTGTGGTTATTAATTTTTGAAAGTAAAATAAAATAATTATGAATAGTGTCAGTTTATGAATTGGAAAATAGGAGGAAAATTGGAAAATAGAAAAATTACACAGTAGGATCTGGTAAACACAGCAATTTAAAGAAGGTGCTCTGTGTATTTAACAGAGCATACAAAAAAAAATGTTGTAAGGTTTTAAAGAGATCAAAGAAGGAGTTCAGGTGCTAGCCTAAGAAATGGTCCAATCCCCTGATTTTATTAATAAGGAAACAGCTGGGTTTGACCAAGGTCATATAATTAGTAGCATGGCTAGCTTAGGCTCAAGCAAAGGATTCTTAGTCCAGGTCTTTTGTCTCTAGTTTAGTAAGGACTCTACCACTTTATAAAATTTCAAATGCTATTACATGGAAGAAGAATGAGGCTTGAAATACTTGACTATGATGGCAGAATGAGTTGATGTTTTAGAGGTAAAGTTGGAACTAAAGGAAACCCTCCTTATAAAAAGGGCAGGGAACTAGAGGTGGGCTATTGAATCTAGCCCGAAAGCAGCAAGTGGTTGAACATAGCAACTGAAAACACCCAGAACTTTACAGCCAATAAAAACAAACTGGAACTTTTAAAAAACTCCATTTTTAAACTTATAAACAATTACATATAAACTTATAAACAATTTTAAAATAACAGATTCTTTCATCTTGGTATTTTATATTACATTTTCTACTTTTTCCCATCCTATCCCAGAGTAAAGTGTGCTGCCTCAGGAGGAAGTAGTTTCCTTTCATAGTAGATTTTCAAGCAAAGAATAACCATTTGTTGGATATGTTAGAATGGGGCTACTTTGCATCTGAGATTCTTTTAAGCTTTTAGATTTTGCATAAGTGTTATTTTGTAGTGATTCCCATTAACAGTGATTTCTTTCAATTTTGGCAATGATGAATCCAACATGATTCTTATTATTTTTTCCACAGCCTGTCAATAAAGATGACTATTTCTTTGAAAAGATTTAGACATAGTTGGATGCATTGAAAATGTTAATTTTTCCCACTTTTCCCACAGAACATGACGAAGTGAATAACCTCCACAGTATATGCTTTAGTATGCTTTAGAAATATTCTTTATTTTTCCATCATATCTGAAAATGAATTTTGATTCTTGGAGGTCTTTGGGGGAAATGATGATTATTCCTTCTGTTCTCAGAAGGAAATTTTGAGACTAGAATTAAAAAAAAAAACCACCATTATAACCCACTATATACAGGATTTGAAGCTTTCCATAATAAAATAAAATGAGTAGCCTCCATATTTTCTAATTTGAATGAGAAATTTACCATACATTTCTCTTTCTTTATTATAATTTGGCTCACCTTAGGATATGTTTTCTGTTTTTGACTTAATGTTTTTTTTTTTTTTCTTAAGCAATTCAGTTAAGAGAATTGTTTATGAGAATGGGTCATTTCTTTTTAAAGAATTATTGTTTTAGATGTTTGTTTCTTCAAATATGAGCTTTTGAAATTCCAAGAAAAGGCAGAATATACTTAATACTTTATGCAGTCACTATCATCTTTTGGCATGTAGTTGATATACCGAATCCTTATGGCATATCATTAATAGCTACATTATTATGTCAATACAACATATAAATGATATTGCTTTAAATTCTACTTCATCTAATTAAGATATAAACTCAAAAATATTAGGTAGAGGGAAATAGAACCTAACAGCCTTAAGGTTTTCATTTTCTTTTGTTTATTACTAAATCAATATTTTTTTAGAATGACTGAAACAATGCAACCTTTGCTAATCTTTTACTGAACAGAGCTAGTCTTAAAAATTTTTATGGAGCTCTGGGATTCAATTTTAGCATTTGAAATTGTCGTTTCTGTTTAGGAATGGAGCATCCCAGATTACTAAATTCTAATATGGATGTTACTTAAAAAGCAAAACAAAACAAAAAACCTTCAGGCTATGAGTATAAAAAAAATCACATTTGACAATATGCATGATTTTGTTTAGAAGTCTACTTCAATATTGCCTTCCTATGATTCAAGAGAAGAATTTAAATAGATGACAAATCTGTCTCTCAGTGAGAAATGGTGTTCACACAGTGGTTGTCTGGTTTAACATCCTCTGTTAGACTTCAGCCACTCTTAAATTTTATTACCACCACCTCCATGAGATTTGGAGTTTTCATTTTCCACAAAGCATACTAGATCAATAGGCTATTGCACAGGAAGCATGGTCAAAAAATGGCCTTTTACTTGCCCAACAACACACACACACACACACACACACACACACACCACCACCACCACCACCACCACCACCACCACCACCACCACCACCACCACCACCCTAAAAAATATGGTTACAAAATCAAGAGAATTGCGAATTTTTTTTTTAAGTACTGGTATCTTTTTTCTGACATCTTTGTTCAGTATTCCAGGAAGTTTCCTCCTTCCTACTTAAATTCTGTTCTTAATCCAAATGCCACTTTAAACAACAGCCCTTTCCATATAAGCCAACAGTTATTAGTTCTCTTCCTTCCTGTCTATCTTGAAATTGCTTAGAATTCTCATTATGTATACTTTGTATTTATGTATTTCTGAACATTTTATTTCCCTCTGGTAGGAGGCAGAAGAACTCTAGCTTTTTCTTCCTATCCCACAGTAGTTAATAAATGTTTGCTGAATTGAATTTGGGACATTAGCTTTGGTGTCTGTAAAGACTGCAGTTTTACCCTGAACCTAAAATTGTGCCTGAGACCTGGGCCTTGAAAACAGTTTGTTTCCCCAAGAACCACAGGAACTGAGAAAGATAGCTAGGTTGTGCCTTGAGTGTGAGAGTCAAAGAAACATAGAAAAAAAAAAAGCACATGATCCAATTATCAAACATTATTCTTGGCTTTGGAAGCTCATGAGTTAAAGGAGAGGAAATAGAACAAACTTTGATAAAATCATAGAATTTTATAATTGGAACCCAACTATACATAATTAAAAGTTCCTTGCATTTGTCCTACTGACGACTTTCTGGAAAACTGTACCCAGTAAGTCAGATGTCCTTGTGCATACCAGATTTCACATACCTGCTTGGTGGCAATCTTGATCTTGATAGTTCTTAGCTTCAGTGGATTATGCTATCAGATGTCCACACTAAATTTGGCATTAATATGATGAGCCTTTTGGAATGGAGCACCATATTGCCTGAAGAGGGGGAAATGAGTATAGGATAAAGATGGTGCAGGTCAACGCTTCCTCACCAATAAGTAGAGGGTTTCATTTTCCTGAAAAGCCCTGCACTTCCAGTCAGAGTCAGATTTGAAAACCCAGTCTTTAAAAAATAAATGAGAAAAGAGTACCTAATAAACAAAGATAGGAAGTTGTCCTCCCTAAATTTTCTCTTTTCCAAACCAAGCATACTCATTTCCTTTAGACATTAGTCTTCTAACAAACTTGGTTTTTCCCTCCTGGGTATTCTGTATTATAGTATTATAGTTCCTTTTATTTATTTATTTATTTATTTTTTTATTGACTTGAAATAAACAAATAGGCACTATTAGGGGTATGTGCTCATGCAAAGATCTCAATTTAAATCCAGCCTCATATACCCACTTGCTGTGTGATCTTAGAAAACCACTTAATCCCTCTCTGCCTCACTTCCCCATCTGTAAAATGGAAATACTCTGGAGAAGGAAATGACAAACCACTCTAGAATATTTGCCAAAAAAAATCCCATAGACAAAAAAGTCCATGGGTCAAGTAGAGTCAGACAACTGAATGACTGAAGAACAGTAACAACATTGATCTAAAAAAGTTCTTTAAAATTGTTAACATTGTACCATATCTCCTGGGAACTAATTTCCAAAACAGGAAGATCCTAGACTCACTCCTCTAAATTCCAATGTGGTTAGTTCTAATTCAGATAGATAATAAATAGATGTATATACATACATATATATATATATTAAATTTATCCACATATCCACACACATATGCATATATGTGTCTATGAATGTGTGTATGAGTGTATGTAAACACATATGTATATATAAATATCATTCATATATAGTTTTGCACAGAGTCATTTTCACATTGTCCCTCCTCACTTCCATTAGATTGTCAGCTCCCTGAGGGCAAGATACTGATTTCACTTGTCTTTATATCCCCAGCACTTAGCACACAGCAGGTACTTCACAAGTGCTTGCAGAATTATCTCATTTAGGGTTAAGACTTTAGATCTCCAAGAAATCTGTTAAAACCCAAATATATCACGAGGAATAACCCTTGTTATTTAATATGCACAATTCACAACTCTTACTACCTGACAAAATGTGGAGAGAATAGCATTCTAGCAAGAGTTCAGTTTGGGTGGAAAGGGAAAAGTTTCAGGGTTAGGACCCTAGAGTAGTCTTGGAGACCTCAGAAGGACCAACATGGCAGTGGGAGTTTCCAGACAGAGGGCACCATGAGGTCTCTGGGATCCTGAGGGGCAAGATACCCATAGAGGGAAAGAGGATTAGACAGGAGAGGTAGGAAGCAAGAGAATCAGATTTCTCCATTGAGCTCCTCTTAGCCCCAGGACAAACATAAATCTATCCAACATTCTATAGACATTTATGAGGTATCCACTGAATGAAAGACTTGTTTCACCTCCCTCCTTTCTGACTCTAGGTACATAAACTCACCTCTCTCTCATACAATCTCCATTTCTGCCCAATTGACCTGTCAGGTGTTCTCCCTCCGAGGGATCCATCTCCTTCCTCTGTGCCTTTTTATAGACTTCTCATTCTTCCTTCTATTAATATTTCTGCCCTCCTTCAAATGCACAGTTTATCTGCTACCTCCTCCATGCAGCCTTCAGTGGTCTCCCCATTTGTTAGCCCTCTTTATCTCCCCCTTTTTACTTTGAACCACAGTATCTCTCTATTAAACTGCACATTTGTTTTTTTCCCTTAATAGTGCGATGCCCTTTGCCTTCGTTATTACCAGTAACCAGCACAATGCTGGGCACATAGAAGGTGCTTATTAAATGGTTGCTATTAAATTGTAAGGAGCAAAACAGTTCCTTGCCTTCCCCAGAATAACCAGCAAGGTGATCCTTCACCATTCAGCCAGCGAAGATCCTCCAGTCCCTAGCTAAGTGGACAGGGCCTTGAGGCCAAAGAGATTCATTGTGTTTTGTGTTCAAGCTGGAGTGCTCACTCTGCATTTTTAAAAAAAAATTATTTATTTATTTTTAATAAATAAATATTTATTAAATAAATAATTTAACAGAACCCATGCCAGGGTAATTTTTTACAACATTATCCCTTGCACTCACTTCTGTTCTGATTTTTCCCCTCCCTCCCTCCACCTTCTCCTCCAGATGGCAAGCAGTCCTATACATGTTAAATGGGTTACAGTAGATCTTGGATACAATATATGTGTGCAGAACCGAACAGTTCTCTTGTTGCTCAGTATAGTTCCTTTTAAAAGGGAAGCCCAGGAGACCTTAACATAATAAGACAGTAGTAACGATAATAGTAAAAGTAATAATAATAGCTAAAAATTATGTAATGCTTATTATGTGCCATGACCTGTGCTAAGTGTTTTGTGATTATTATTTCATTTGATCCTCACAACAAACCTGAAGGGTAGAAGTCATCATCATTCCTATTTTACAGATGAATAAACTGATGGCAAACAGGTTATAATTATTGATTTATGTAAATATCATTTGAAGTGATGAGAAAAGTATAGAAGATAACTGAGGATGAATATCATACATATGGTGATTAAAAAAATTCTCAATGGCTTCAATTAGCATCACCTTTCTCTCCATCAACTGTTAAAATCCTCCTGGTTTTCTCCAAAGTGAATAAACTTTTGGAATATAATCTAACATGTCAAACATACTAATACTATTCAGCTGTGAAATAATACTAGTAATAATTCTATTTAAGAAGAATCATGTTAATAGTGAATAGAATGATGGACTTAATGACTGAAAGTCATATTTTCAAGTCTTAGTTTTTTTTTTTTACTAGCTTTGTGACTCTGAACCATTCTCTCGATCTCTATATACTGTTGATAACTCTTTCTAGCCCATTTACTAAAACATAGAGGGTTACTGCTTTTCCTTTGAGAAATCATAGATCCTTCACATATTTGCCTAATTATATTTAAGTCCATTATCTTTTAAATTCCTTTTCTTTGAAGTAACTTAAAAAGTTAGAGGATGAAAAAGTCAATTTATTGCAAGGAATCAGGTCAAGGAATAAATTCAGTGTTCACTACAAATCAGAAATGAAAGGAACAAGAAGGAATATAATTTGGTACAGGTATATTTTGTTATCTATTTCTCTTAAGTACTTAGTGTTGTTTTGATTTAATGAAACAAAAGGTAAGCACTTCCCCTATATCTGCTATATTTTGATATTATTATTATGTATGTGAAAACAAACATTTTAGTAATAATATCTTTTCTCTGAATTTTTGAAATTGTGTAATTATAATCAATGTTTTTACCTTTTCAGAATTTCACTATTATTTGATTATGTAATTTCTAGGACTAACCTAGTCTTCTTGTTGATCAGATTTACTTTTTAAGTACATACTTTCATTATAGAATTTTATACAGCTCTAAGTTAATTTTTCTTAGTATCTCTTCTTAGAGTTGTGTTTTTAATATGTCCTTGAAACATTTTCTCTGCCCACCTCGTGAACACTTGCCAAGTTTGATCTCTCTACACATAATACACTTGGGAAATCTGTTGTCATCCTTCCAAACAACATGTCCTGCCCAGCAGAGCCGTGCTTTAATTAGCATGATTTCAACATGGTTTTTATTTCTTATATTTAAGTATACTTAGCTATTCATAAATTGCTTGCAATTTGATGTGCAAAATGGACAAGCAGCAGCACAAATTGCATTTATTAGGACTTAGGTTTCACTAGCAATAGGAAAAGATCAAGATAACCAATAAAGAGAATTTTAGACTTTTGTTATCATTATACCATAATCACTCTAAACATATTTTTTTATCATTAGGTCTGATTCGCCTCTGACAAAATGAACAAGTATTCCAGTAAGAGTTCACTTGACAGTTGCCTTTCACATACCAAAAAATATGAACTTTAACTTTGTACATCTATCTGTCATTTAATATCATGAAAGGTGATATGGCATTGTGGACAAAGAATTAAAGCTCAGAACCAGAAAGAAATGGATTCAGGTCTTACCTTTGAAACATCCTGGCTAGCTTTGTAACTCTAAGCAAATCTCAACCTCTCTCTGATGCAGAAAACTCTCTAAGACTATGGGTTACAGAGGAGGTACCAAGATGCATTGGTAAAAGGAATTTTCTCATCTGGGAAATCCCTGTAACAAAGAAATCACAGATTTACATCCTATCCATATCCCTATTTCTATAGTCTCATAATATTTGGTATCAATGATCATGACTGGCAAATGAAAGTCAAAAAATGATGACTTTCCTCAAATGACAGCTTCAGCTACTCACAAAACAGTCTCAAACTGATTCCCTTATTTATCTGCTTGGGACTCTTGTTTAGTGATTTTAATTTTAATTTTTAGTCTTTGTAAAGTCCAAGAATTTCACAAAGGACTATTTCATTTATACAGATTTACTTTACTCTCCTCTAATGTTAAAGGGAGGTTTTCTCAATAAACTTCATGATTAGCCAAAAGTATTGTTTTCTTTTGGGCTTAGGAGGCAACATCATTAATCCCATCTACTGACAGATTTTCATCGCATTTGCCTATTCAATTAAGACTAGATAGAAGTTCACCGACACATATTTTTGTACAGGTGTACATTCAGTGTCAGGGAGGTTTTTTGATTGCAGTTTCTTTGTGCTGAGGAGTAAACATACTTTTCAGAAGATTGGTGAAACATAGTTGAGAAATTATCTAATGCAAATTTTTCTTCTTTAAAAGAGATTCTCTGATTGATAGTTTCTTCTATCATACTGGCGTTTAACCATATTTCCAAATTTTAAATCTTAGGGATTTCACACAATAAACATGTTCCCTAACACTAAATTACTTTTTAGTAACAGTTATTCTTTGACACCACAGATTCATTGAGGTATTAATGAGTAAAACAGCCAATAAAAATTGTAGCATATAAAAACCCTCTCTGTAGAATCCAAATATCAGGAACAAGGACACTTTTGTTTAGTCAAGACTTTTTCTTATCATAAGTTAGGTCATAGATGTAGTAGATAGGCCTGGAGGTGGGTAGACACTGTAACCCTGGACTAGTTTTTTAACTTCCCTTTGCCTCAGTTTCCTCAGCTGTCAAATGATGATGCATAACCTGTCTTGCAAGGTTGTGAGAATCAAATGAGATATTTGTAAAGTACTTAGCATAGTGCCAATATACAGCAAGTGTTGAATAAGTGCATATTACTCTTTCTTCCTTTATTGTTATTGGGATATGTGGACCAATTTATTAGGTTGCATGAAAATGAGACCAAGGTTATAAAGTCATTCAAGAAGATCCAAATGTTTTTCAAGCCTACTTTTATGTGTTCCAATCTTCTTCCTAATTCCCAAATTACAAGTGAGATCATCACTCTCCATGCATTACTCAAATTTACATCCTAGGTCTCATTCTAGACTCCCCACTCTTATTTGTCTCCCTGCCTTACTTCTCTTCCCATTTTAATGTCTTTCTCACAGCTAACAAAGTGATCTTTATAAATTATACTTCTAGTTATGTTGCTTTCCTTTTTAATTAACTTCCCTTATTCAGTGTTTTCCTGTTACTTCCAAGTTGAAATATAAAGACCTCCACTTTGACATTAAAAGCCTTTCATAATTTAATCCCTTTCTACCTTTCCAAACTCTTTTCTATGTACTATATGATCCAGTGACAATCAATCAACCAGTAATCATTAATTAAGCACTTACTATGTGTAGGTCACTTTTAAATGCAGAGAAAGACATACAGGATAAAAAAAGAAAATAATCAAAAGGGAAGAGGTATTAGAAAAAAGAGACTAACACTGACTTCCTTGCTTTTCCTTGAGCAAGACACCTTCTCTCTCAAACTCCTGTCGTTTTCACTGACTATTATCCATTTCTGGAATTTTCTCCCTCCTTGTCTCTACCTTCTGATTTCCCTGCCTTCTTTCAAAGTTCAGATAAAATCCTACTTTATTCCAGAAGCCTTTCCTTATCTCCTTTAATTCTAAATGCCTTGCCCCTGAAACCATCTTCATATTATTTTGTATATATCTTTTTTACATAGTCGTTTGCATGTTGTCTCTTCCATTAAATTGTGAGTTTTTGCTTTTCTTTGTGTCCCTGGTTCTTAACATATAGAAGCATATGGAAAATGTTTAATAAATATTTGATTTCTCCTTGCCATCACCCAACATGGGCCAGTTATATATCGTGGAAAGAAATAGTGCCTCTTACATACTTTTGTCTCCAAGTTCTGACCATTAATAGGCAAATATCTGCCTTTGGTCACCAGAAGAACTACTAAGAAAATGTATTTGCATCAGTATCAACCATAACAACTATTAAAAAAAGAAAACTAATTTGAAGTTCTAGTAATGATGTCAATTGTGTTTTCCTCATAGAGGACCAACAATACATTGATTTCTTCAAGTTTCTTCAAAATCTACCTTTTTCTTTTCACTTATTTATGTCTTAATACTACCCTACTAAAAAACAAGTGAGGGGTAGAAGGGATGTAAATTACTTTATGATTGTAGCCTTTATCCTTCATTAGCAATTTAAGAAAATCATTTTTCACATTTGTCAAAAATTTTATTAATTTAATAATAATTTAATTTAATAGTTAAAATCAAACTTAAAAGGTTTGGGTACTTTTTGTAAATCTGGGGCAGAAACAACCTAATAGAGACTACAGTTCATTTACAGGGTATAGATTTATATAATAACTCATGCTTATTCATAAATCTAAGGATGTTAGAGATAGAAAGGACTTTGGAGATTATCTCATACATGCCTAATTTGACACCTAGGAAACTGAAATGATTTGTTCAAGTTTAATCATATGTCTAATTAGTTATACCTAAAACTGGAACCCAAATCTCCCAATTTTAAATGTGGTGCTTTTTGTATTAAGCTATAAATCTATGCATACAGTTAAGATAGTAATACTAAAATTAATCCTTTGTGAAAAACAAGAAATATCAAGAAATTATGGTATGATATGGTCTACTATACTTGTTGCCCATGGATCCTTGATAAGATTCACTTATTCTTCATGTTCTTACTGAAATACTAATTTTTTTTTATAGCACTCTAAACTGCTTTAGATTTACCCAATTAAGTATCCATTGCTTTGTGATATCTTTTTCATTTCCCCTTTATTGAATCATAGAATTTCAGACACCATTAAAATCAACCTATGTATGAGTCTGGGCCTCATTGAAGATCTCCAGTGAAAAGAACCTCCCTCTCTCCCATGATAGTCCATTATTCTTTAGTATCATTCTGAATGTTAGGAAGCTTTTCCTTATGGTGCCAAAGTCTTTGCTTTCTTCTCATTGCTTCTAGTTTGTTCCTGTGAGGCATAATTCTTCTTTCATGTGGTAATATAGTAGTGACACATTTCTGTACCCCTTTAAGGTTTACAAAGTGCTTTCCTTATCATAGCCCTGTGAGATGGTTTTCACATAACAATTTTCATTAGATAAATTCTTTTTTTTTTAATTAACTCTATACCCCATAACAATATCACAGAGACTAGTTCATAAACTTCTGATTACTGAACACTTTGATCATGAACAGCATATCTTCAATATGGTCCTCTCTACCATATTGTTTTTCAAAGAATAACTCTCAAAGCGCTGTGCTTAAAGCTCTGTTTGGGCTCAGTGTCTGAATTCTAGCGACACTGCCCCCTTTTCTCATTTAAAAAAAAAAAAAAAAACTTTTTTTAAAAGGGAAGAGAAGAATTACTTTCTGATTTCTTTGTAAATAGAAATACTTTATAAATGCCCAATCCTGTCACTCATTTTATCTTTCTAGCCTCATTGGACTTTATTGTTTCTTGAATTCATCTTTTAATGGCTTTCTAGGCCCCATTCTCCAAAGAGAAAAGCAACTGCTATTGAACCACTAGTTGATAAGAAGAGGAACCCATTTTACTTAATGCTTAGATGGATTTCTTTTGACCTATATGAAATATTTAAAGTCTTATCTGAGACAGTGATGTATTGTGAGGAGATAAAGAAGTCCATAGATGGGACTGCTGAATGATAAGAGACTATCTGCCAGAGTAAAAAGAGGTCCCATGTTCAGGACAGGAAACCTTAACTTGTAGAGGGTAGAGAAACCAGTGTCAACTAACAGTTTTGCCACTCATTATTAGGCTTGTTTAGAAAGGAACTGGGTATTGTTCCAAGAAAAGAAGCAGCCTCTTCTAAGTCGGAAGCAAGTTGGAAGCAAGCAATAGCTTGCTTAGACACCAAGACCAAAATGGGCATCTCAAAACTAAATTCCAGCCCAATCTTAAACCTACAGTGATAAGTAAGCCTACAGGATAGGATTCCCAGACCAAATGGAAACTAACAGTTTTGCTATTCCAAACCAGGAAAGCTTAACAGCTGCCTAAAAAGCAGTTTTGACCAATAGCACTTTTCTGGAACTCCAAATGGGGCAAACCCATAGACCTAAATCCAGTTTAGGAATATGCAGAGAAAATGTAAAGAAGCAAAAAATTTAGAATACCACATTCCAAAATGCAGAATATGGGCATACAATGAAAAACAAGTTACTCAGCAAAGCATAGTTTAATTGTATGGGGGAAACAAACACAGGAGTTGAGCCAATATAAAAAAAGTCATATTGTTGTTGTCCTGCATACCCGAAGAGGATTAAAATTGGATCACAATGTCATGGCCAATGTACAGTGTCCAACTGTGGCTGATCAGACTAGTATGCACTTAGAAGACTTCCAGGTTGGATACAAATAGTCCACATAAGGATTGGAGATATGTCTAAATTTTCACATCTCATGTTTCTTTTGAGCTACTGCAATTTTGTTTTGGTATAGGACCAACTAGAATGGTATGCCTGAATCAAAAAAGGAGCTGTTCTCTATGCAGAGTACACCAGAGTATCCTCATATTGCTTCTTTCTGACCTCTGTGTGAACATTTGTTTGCCTTTGGGTGAATTCTCCCTAAAATAATCTCTTAGGTCAGCATATGTTGGACCTTTGAACAGTGTGGCCAACTCATCATAGTTGAGCTCTTTGCAGTAGAGTGTGAGTGTTGGGTAATTCATTTTGAAAGCACCTCAGTGTCTGTTATCTCATCTTGCCAAGTGATCTTTAGAATCTTTCTAAGACACAGTGGTTCAATTTTCTGCCAGGGTGATAGGTTTCCCAATCATAGTACAGAAAGGTTGGTCCAGTGACTCTGTTGAACTTCAGTTGGGTAGGAAGCCTGATACCTTTTTTCATTTTGTTTCAGAACCTCCTTTCAAATGCTCTGCTAGGTTTGTCAATGGGTGCATCAAAAGGAGTTGGATGTTCACAAGAGTGAACAATTACAAGGGATTGAACATAAATAAATAAATAAATAACTTTATTTCTATTATGGGCAGATGATATATGAAATCTTCTGTATCTTATCACCAACAGGTATCATATAAAGAGTCTTAATTATGCTTCAAATAATTCTTGATGATTTCAGAGGAAGAGTGGAAAAGGAAGGGGCAAAGGAAAAGAAAGAAGGTGGTTAGACAATATTATCTCATGTGGTAGCGGTATAAAAATAAGTCTAAAAAAGGAAGAAGGAGTGGCATTTAAACCTTACTCTCATCTTGGGTTGTCAAAGCAAAGAAGAATACATACATACAAACATTCATCCACCCATCCATCCATCCATCCATCCATTTGAATCCAGAAAATGTATCATTTAACAATAAAATGCTAAGAAAAGGGAAAAAGGGGGAGGGCAGAATACGAGAGAGGTTAGATTGAAGAATTAATCCTAAGTACAATAAACTAAGTATTTATAGTTCTCTTTGAAGTGCCAAACTATTGGAATATTTGAGGGGAAACCAATCAATTAGTCACTAGCTAAAAATATTTATAGTTCTCTTTGAAGTGCCAAACTATTGGAATATTTGAGGGGAAACCAATCAATTAGTCACTAGCTAAAGAAATTATGATATGTAAATGTAAGAAAATCTTATTGTGCTATAAGAAATGATGAAGGGAATGTTTTTAGAAAAACCTGGAAAGACATATATGAAATGATGAAAAGTGAAGTGAGCAGAATTGGGATATAACTGATACAATAACAGTACTCTAATAACATAAACTTTGAAAGCCTTAGAAACTTGATCATTATAATGAACTATTACAATTTCAGAGGATCCATGATGAAAAATACCTATCTCTTCATAGAGAAGTAAAGGACTCAGAATATAGAATGAGATTTTCTTTAAGTGGCCAATGTAGACATTTGTCTTCTTTGACTATACATATTTCTAACAGTGTTTTAATTTTCCTTTTTTTCCTCAATTGGGGGTTGCAGGGTAGAATGGAAAAAAACCAGATTTTTCTTTTAATAAAAAAAAAATTAATTAAAAAAGAAAGAAAGAAAAATAATTCTGGCCCTGCAAAGTTGATAAACAGTCAACAGTTATAAGCCATATGCCATGTTAGTGATTCTGATGTCCTTGTTGTCTCCTGTTGTCAAACTATGACATAATTGCCAGGAACTACTTAGAGCCAGAAACTCGTTATGACATATTTGCAAAACATTGACTAGGACTCTGTGTGGAAGCTACAGCACAGTGGGCCTAAATTTTACAGTAAATTCTCCTTATTTCCCCAACAAACTAGGAATTAATTCAGGAGAAATGTTAATTGATGGCAAAATTCTTACACATTACATGATTTTAATGAAACAAAATAAAAAATACTGCATGTGGTCATCACAGGACCGTGTTCATGCATCCAATATTTCATAATTGCAGATGGCTTCTCTCCTAGGGACCTGAATATAGTTACATTTCTTCATAATTTGATGATTTTACACTAGAGGATTGCAACAATATTATAAAAAAAATCCTCTCATGTTGTCAAGGCAAATATATATATATATATATATTTAAAGAATTAGTGCTAAAGAGAATTGTAAAACTTTTAAGCAAAATGTCCATTACCTGGCTACATATGGATGGACTGCTTTTAAAGCAAATGAAGCAGCCATAGTCAAAGGCCAAGCCCAAACTTCTGCCTTTTTTTGTTGTTATTGCTCACTGAACCAGAAATATCCGCCATGCCCTTGGGGAGAGCAAGAACTGCTTTTCCAACAGTGGTCAAACTTGTCAGTGCTTGGAGCCACACATGACCTCACATGCCACACAAGCCTCACATGGACAAAAGATAGTATTTAAGGGAAGGAGAGAGCATTTAAATAAAATACAAAGGTATAACACAATACCTGTCATAATGTATCCTTGTCTCTGGCCCAGAACTGATGTGGCAGTAGAGACCTGGAATCATGTATCATCCTGGGACTGAGGTGACAGAGTAGTGGTAAAGAAACAGAAATGATGAATAGTCAATTTAAACTCATCTCTAAAATATTTTTCTCTTGAAACATCAAAAACAATTTCTAACTTTATATTACTGGAGATATTAATATAATAGATTCAGATATACTAATAGGATTCTGCTAAGGAATACTTTGGTCAATGAATTGTTAGTCATTCAATTAACAAGCACTCATCAAAAGCAGACTGTGCCAAAGAATACAGAAAAAAAGGCAAAGATAGGCCTATCCCTTCAAAGAGAAAATAATGAATTAATATGTACATTACTTTTTTTTGTCCCCCTCGAAAACACTCTTCTAAGGCCCATTTTGAAGAGGATGACTTGGGGTTCTCCAAGGTCATTCCAGCAGATCTAAAGCTCAGGTAGGCCCTACCAAGCTGGAAGGGCTTCAGATATGGATCTGACGACAAACTGTTATCTTTTAAAACTAGTCAGGTGATGCAGTGAATAGAGGTCTTAGATTCAAGAAGACATGAGTTCAAATCGAATCATACACTTACTGACTGTATGACCCTGAACAAGTCACTTTACTGCCATCTGACTAAGTTTCTTCAGCTTGAAATAGGGATTAAAATAGCACCTCTCTCTCAAAATTGCTATGAGGACCAAATGAAACAACATTTAACAAATGCTTATTCAAGTATGGGTAAAGAGGGAATAAATGCTTATTTGAGCCTAACTAAATTTGTAGAGGCTCATGACCAGATGAGTGATAATGTTTCTCCACTAGTTGATTAATTCTTATGGTTACAACAACTCATGAAATATCCTATGATGTACACAGTATTTCCTGGCAGTATGGGTAGATGACACCTGCACTAATGAAATCATAGATCCTTGAATTCTATCTGGAACCTAAAAGGAACAGGGAACTTAGAAAAGAGTCCAAAAGGAGTTATGATCTCTAGGAGGTTCAGGAGTATCAAATAGCAAGGGAGTGGGCAGATGACAACGAAAAAAAGGCAAAATCTCATTACAAAAGATGCTGTTGCAAAAAGACTTAGATATTTATAGTTTAAATTGTTCCAAGAACCAGCCCATGGCCTACTTATATCAAAAACTATTGGATGCAACAGAATTTGAATACTACAACAACAGCAGCAAAATTTGGATGACCTCCTGGAGTTTATTTTAATGGGAAGTATACCATATGGGAATTTGAGCCACTATGAGAAGATAAGAGAAAATGCAAAATGGAATGAAGTACAATTAAAACCAGGAGTAGTTAAAGCAATAGTTTCCCAGATTTTTGTTCAGGATGTATGAAAACAATTGAGTCATGAGTAGTGTCAAAAGCTACATTGAGTTAAAGCAGGATAAGAGGGGAAAAGAATCCAAGTGGTGATAATTAACCATATGGAGGACAGTCTGAGAACAGTAAAAGCCAGAATAAAAGTGGTTATGAAAGTTATCTCAAAATTAGCAAGCTTGAGGCTCTGCTTTTGCCGTTTTATCTTTGAACACAATGTATACTCCTCCCTGCCCCCTCTTTCTTCCTACATCTCCTTTCCTTTCTTTCAGCCATGTGCCTTTGAAGTTAAAAAAACAAGAGACATGAATATAAAGAATAATAATGCTTCTCTGTTCTTGTTATTCTCTTGACCATCTCCTAAAACCATGTTTCTAGAGAAGGCTTCAGTAGATATTTTCTACCAAACCACCATGTTTTTATTTATTTTTAGGAAAATTCATCAATCACATCATTGAATTTGTTATAGTAAAACTGATAAACTTAGTATTCCTGTCTTTCGTTCCTTAGTAAATGTAACTTATACATAACTGTTTACTTTTTGACTACTGATACTTGTTGGTAAATACTTCCTCTAATGGGATTTATCCTTTGAATTCTGTAATGATGGTTCAGTAACCATATAGCAATCAATAAATAAATCTTTATTGATTATCTATTTTGTTTTAAAAACTTGGAACAGAAACTGCAGAATTCAGTACAGTAATATACTGGTTACCTCATAATTTGTATCCTTGCCTGAGTTTTTAAAATGTTTTTTAAATTGATTTCATTTGTCTTTATATTGACCAAATTCCTTCAAATATTTGTATTTTTTCCCAGATCCAGAGTTATTCCATATAACAAAAAATATTTTTTTAAAAAAGAAGAGAAAAATTGGCAAAACCTAATATATATATACTCCCTCCCCCCAAAAAAGGTAAAAAATATATGCAATTTTCCATGCCTAGGAGTGAAGGGAGGATATTCTTCTTTCTCTTCTTTGAAGCCATGATCATGCTTTGTAATTGTGCAACATTCATTTTTGATTATTTTGTGGTAGTTCTTTCAATTGACATGCCTAAAACTTTTTTTTATGAATTCTTTACAATTCCAAGTTTGGGTATTGACAAGAGCCTGACAAGGCTCTTGATGTATATTTCACTCATTTTACTGATTGATTTTACATATGTTTTTAAACAGAAGAATTGTTCTTTGACACATTTCATTACCAGAATGAACTCTTGCGTCTATTTTGTTGAAATTTGTAGGAAATCTGTAACTAAATTGGTAAAAAGCTACCTAGACTGAATGGAACTTTTAGAGATAATCATATTCAATGATCTTTTTCTCATGGAAATGGAAAAGGAGGCTTTGGGAAGTTAAAGACCTTGATCTGGAACACCTTATATACTTGTGTTAGAGTTAGGAAAGACCCACATTTTCTGGTTTCTACACTAATGTACTTTGGTTTTTTCCTCCAAATATTGACCTGAATACTACCCATATGTTTTACCTATCCTGTTTTTCTTCTTTAAAAAAACCTAAAACCTTTATAGATTATCAGCTGTCATGGAAAGGAACCAATAATAAAACTGCCTTAAGAGGATCAAATTCAGGTTCTGATTATGGCACATATAGCCTGGGCAAGCCACTTAATATGCCAGTGTTCTCAGCAATTATATAATATTGTAATTTTCAAATAAGATGCTGACTTGCTCCATAACAAAAACTCCCTACACCAATGAAATAACAAATCAAGTCCCTATCTCTGTCTCTTAACATTTTGGTCATCCATTTGTTCATGAGTAGTGCACACTATAGTAAAGCTAGAAATGATCTTAGAAATTCTCTCATTTTACAATGATGAGAAACTTAAGATAAAGAGATGAAGTGATTTGCTAGAGGTCACAGATACAGTAAGTCAGTTTTCTTAAAATATATAGTGCCAAATACACAGTATAGTATTGATAATTTTCTTAGTAAACACATTTTTAAGAGGCTAGTTTAAAAAAGTGATGTGTTACTTTTGTAGTGATATCACATAATTTTAATGTAGAAGTAATGGTATAACTGCAATTATAATTCAACTTAAGTGCTATTGTAATCCTCAATATAGTATTTGAAGATTGTCTACACCCTAGAACTATTCTTCAGTCAAATATTCTTACCAAATATTTTGATTACCTTTTGTGAACTCTAGTAAGTAAATCATTTTACTAATAGAAATAGCATTTCTTTTAAATTTAGATTGTATGCTGTCTCCCTATGGCAGCTTTCTAGATCTACCCATTTAGTTTTCTTCAGCATGATTGATGCATTGATCTTACTCTGGTGCTGAATTGCCAGAATCTACTAGTAAAACTTAACTCCTTTTAAAAGTTAAACCACACAATTCACTGTTTTATTTTCCCTCTGCTCACTTGAGAAGAGGACATGACAAGAGTTGCTTGTATGACTGTGGTATTAATTTGGTAAATGAGCAAAGTTCTCCACACCATGAGTCAGAAGGATTCGTCATCAGGCAAAGGGTTCGTTTCACACTTCTTACACTTGCCAACAATGGGGCAGCAGAGCAATTAGATTCTAGAACTCTTAACACTCTATGTTATTATTATTACATAATAATAATAATAATAATAGTGTATACCAATATTATATCAGTATCCATGAAAGTATTTTTAAAATTTTAACTTCCTGTAGAAATGAGTTATGAAAATGTCATGAATAAGATGACTTGTATTTTGTTCTTCATCCTTCAAAGCAAGCAAGGTAAATTTTTTTCTTTTTTTTTCTTACTACTCTCCTAAATAATGCCATGTAATTCCTTAATCAGATTTAATAGGAAGCATCAATTTCATCAATATCTGCTTTTAAGAAATCTTAAGACGCATGTGAATTTTAATAACAAAAGTTAGAATAAATGAAAACAGGTGTGATCTTCAAAATAATGTTATTATCATAGATTACATTTGTTATTCATTTAGGGACAATTCTAATGACGTCTCCAATTTTTTTTTCAAATAGTATAATTACCCCAGGCCTAATTATTTTAATGCCATTAAATATGAAACTGTCTTACTCAAAATTCTAAGATGTTAGAATTAAAAAAAAAAACACACCAATATTTGTCTTTCAGTAACAATTTCTATATTTTAAATAGTGAAATGTGTGCTTTCAATAATGCAGGGTGCTTCTTTTATTTTAAATTTTTTTTTTTAATGTACTAGAAGGAAATTAAGCAAACAGGTTTAAGGATGGTTGTGATTCTTTATGTAATAAAATATTATCACTTTAAGTAGAGGGCAAATTAACATAGGTTGAGTAACTCAGAATTATGTAATGATGTGAACACAGGACATTAATATTTAGAACTAAATACTTATATTGAAATTTGATGTTTTCAGATTATTATTTTTCTTCTCAGTTTCACTCTCATTCACTTGCTCTCTCTTTGAGGGAAAACATTTTTGTTGAAGATATTAGTGCATCTTTAGGTGAAATAGATTTATTGATTTTTATGCAAAGTCTGTAGAATTGCCAACATATTCTGGGTTTGTGCCATTAATGTGCATTTAGGTTTGCAGGATTTTGTCTTAATATGATCAGTCTTTATTTATGTAAAGCATAATTCTGAATCCATTTGAGTAATATGCATTTTGCATAAGCAAAATTCTAGGCTGCTGTTATTAAAATGCATACAACAGACATCCTGCTCTGAGCTTTTGCTGAAATATGCTTTTAATTGAAGCAGAATTATGGCTATATGTTATCAATGTGAATCCAGTTAGACCACAGCGTTGGCTGGCACTATAGCACTTTGGGAACTGGTTAGTAACCCATATTTTGTAGTTTGGTATTTAAATGCTCTCTAATGTGTCTGTGTAAGGTGCTTGATAAAATATTAGGCAAGCATATACCATCTTCTCCTGGAAGGCACTCATCATACCTAAGAAGCTTTGAAAAAATGCTGTCAGTTATATTTGTAGTTGCCAATGAGAAAAAGATTCAACATGAAAGCCCATAATAGTCGTTCAATAAAAGTTTCACTTCAGGCCTTTTAGTAAGGAAAAGAGGAGATATAAAGAAAGTATCTTTTGGTGATTTTTTTGTTTGTTTGTTTGCTTATATAGTTTTATTAAATTACAACTCACATTCTCCACCATGCATCTGGAGGGAAGAAAATAACTTGTAGAAAACATAGGTGCTTTAATGCAGATTAAATTTCAAAGGTAGGAATAGGAGCCTAAAATGATCAGCATCAATGAATATACTAACGAAATCTTGTTTTTCTCATTTCAGCTTGCAAAACGAGGTCTTTGGGGCATAATAATATGATAGTGTATGGTATCTATTTTCATAAATAATGTTCAGATCAGCAATAGTGCATGATATTAATGCATTTTGAAATCTCTGTTGATAAGCCATTCTCTTCTGTATTGTGTGTTATTGTCTTCAATATTCAAAAAGGCACAGATGGAGTAAGGCTTGGCTGTTATAAAAGATTTTTCTCTCATTCCTATTAACTTATGGCTTTTCTGTTTTTATTTATGCTTTTTAATTAACAGTTACATTTTAAATACTCCACATAAATTTATGGTCTGATTAGGTCAGTTTTACTTCATGCTATCAAGTCTTGTTTTTAATAGAAGTTGTACTTTTCCACTTTTTTCATTTTAGAATAGCCTATCCCATTTACCAGACATCTATTTACATTTTGGCAACTTAACATCTTACTCTGTAGTATTTGAATATTTTTGCTACCCCAAAAATTAAGGCAATCAGAGAGACAAAATACTTTATGACCTATGTCATATGAAGTCTTGTTTGCTCAAAGAGAAGATAAAATTTCTGCTTTAAGTAATATTTTTATAATATTAATTATTTCAATAATTGACTTTTTTATATTAAACCATATTTCTTTGGTATAGATAACAAACATCTTTTTATAAAGGTCCAGCCCTAGCAGGTTGATCACGCACTTGTTACCTGTAATTCACTACAGCAGCACCCTGTTTACAAAGTCCAGACTTCCTGTGCTGTCAGTTAGGGCAATCAGCACAAAGACCAAGAGCTTTTGGAACTAAATAAACAATGAGAAAAACATTCAAGGCTGCCAGTAACCCTTCACAGGTAATTTAACAGCCTCTGACTACAAGGCATCAGTTGTTGTAGATGTCTGCCGACTATGAAATCTGACATTCTGTCTTGCCATGTTCTGCCAATAGCTCTGTGCGTAATCTCTTGCTGAGGTTCACTGAAGCTCCTTCAGTGCATTGTGCTTTCATATTGAACGTAAGTGGTTTCATTATGACAGACATTCACACCTGCATTCTGTCATATGTGTGTCATAGCATTTTGATATAGAGCATCACATTATTTAAAATTGGAGAATTAACTAAATTGGGATTTTTTCCCCCTCTGACCTATGAAGAAAACATCTCTACTATCGAATTCAGACCCTTTAAACTCTTCTTGAAGAATTTACATCCTAATAGCCAAGTTCTTCTATCAAAAAAGCAAAGACAGAAAATATCCATTTCTTATGATGCATTTTATATCCTGGAGCAATTTGCATTTTTGTTTAAAACCTTGTGTTTATGTATTTTTAATTTAACTTGTTTGCTTTCTGATACATTTGATGACTTTGTTGATGGTCTGGATAATGATTGCAGTAGCTGTTTATATAACTGTTTATATATATCAAAGCCAACAGAAAACATCTGTGAATAAAGTGAAGCAACATAGATCCATCTGGATTTGTGTCAGAAATGTTCCCTTTCTTCCTAGTTTAGTAGTCAAATATTAGGGTAGTGTGTAAAAAAGATATGATACTTCCTCAAATTCCAAATTCATCTCTAGATCTCACATTGCAAGTGCCACATTCTTTAAAGATTTCTGCGCTATCAAACTTACAGTTATCAAATGTTTATAGCATTACTATGTTCCATGCTTAGGAAGATATCTTGCATAAAGGTTATATTTCCATTGTTTTTACTTCCAGGTCTCTTTCCCTGTGCATAGAAATAGAAAAAAAATGTGTTTGGCCAGTTTTTCTATAGATTTTAAAAATGTTTTATAAATACAGAAACATTCAAATTTAAAATTTTTAAATTAAATTTTAAATATTTTATATATACAGAAACATTCATTTTTTAAATTTTTAAATGAAGAATATAACTTGTAAACAAGTAATATGGAAAAAATAATATGATTCTTTATATTTTATGTCCTTTTCAAAGAAATTTTATATTATTTCTCTTAATCTTCACAATCACTCCATGAACTACTTAGGGGAGCTAGCTCTACATGACACAGGTAAAAACTACAAGCCAGAGACTTTATTTACTTAAGTCCATACCTAATTAGTATCAAAGCTGAGACTAGAACTTAGGTTTTCTCACTTCTTTCCTCTCTTCCATCAAAGTATAATGAAAAAAAGCTTATTTCTTGTATCTTTGTTGCTCAGTCATTTCAGTTATGTCTGGTTCTGTGGCCCCATTTGTAATTTTTCTTGACAGAAACTTGGGAATAGGTAGCTATTTCCTTCTCTAGCTCATTTTACAGATGTGGACACTGAGGCAAACAGGTTTAAGTCACCTATCCAGGATTACATATCTACTAAGTATTTGAGGCCTCATTCCAATTTAAGATGAGTCTAACATCAATACTTTAACCATTGTGCCACCTAACTGATCCATTTATCTCTTGTTTAATCTATTTATTTCACTCTAAAATGTTGTATAATATGACCCCTTCCATCCTTTCCAGTTATGCTTTTTTTTTTTTTCCCATTATGCTTTTTTCTACATAATCTACCTTTTAGGTATACTGATCTACATGTTTGTTGTCTCTTGCTCATGAACCTACATCTCTCACCCCATTACTTTTGTACTGGCTGTGTCCCATACCTTAAATGAACCTATCTCTTAGTTTCTTTGAGTCTCTTCAATATTGAATTCACATGTCTTCTTTTGTAGGAGGCTTTTTCTTGCCTTCTTGCCCCCAGCTTGCCAGTGCCTTCCTCTCTGACATCTTCCATTATTCAGTATATAGCTTTGTATAACTAGGTATTTGTTTACCTGTTTCCTTTTTCATTGGAATATGAGCTTCTTATGAATAAAGACTGTTTCTGCTTTTCTTTGTATCTCCAGTATTTAGTTCAGTATCTTTCACATAGTAAGCACATGATGAGAAATGCTTTCCACTCATTGTAACCCCTAGCCAAATTTGGCTATATTCTGCTTCCAAATTCTCTCCTTTTCTTTGCATATAATTTGTCTTGCTAAATATAAACCTGAAGTCTTGCATGCACATACTTTTTGCCAGGGTCCATCCTTTGCAATAATTTGATTGGAATTGCACTTTAGTGTGTATTTTAATGAAATGACATGGATCCATCTGGTTTTGTGGCAGAAACATTCTCTTCCTTCCTATTTTTGGCAATTAAATAATAGGTAGTATATAAAAAGGTGTGATGCTTCTATAAATCCCAAAAATGCATTTGTAGGTCTAACATTGCAACATCATAAATAAACCTTTATCTAGTGCCTGTTATGTATGTGGCAGTGTGGTAGACCCTGAGGACAAAATATTTAAGACATGGTCTCTGTCTCGGGGAACTCAACACATATTTAGAGAAATGGAAGATAAAAATTAGTAGATAATGATCTAGAATAACATGTCAAGTAGCAGACTGAGTGTTAAAGATAAGTATTGCAAGAGTTTAAAGGAGGCATAAGGTGAGACTTGCACACAAGTCTCAAAATATGGAAAGAAATTAAACAAAGCGAGACCAAGAGGGAGAACTTGATGAATCTTTGTCACAGTAATCTATCACAAAATATTGAAGATGACAGAGCACTTGGTATCTCACTACTAGAAAATATGCAAGGCAAGAAAGATTTTTTCAGTGATGTACACAAGATCTATGATTATTTGTCTTTTTGCTGTGACCAAGTAACAGTTATCCATAAACACTGCTTTCTGGTCTTCCTCCCAGAAGTTCCAGGCTCAAGGAATAACTTCTTCACTTTTTCTATTACGAAATCCTGGGCAAGAAACTGAAAACCTTAAGGACACAGCTGGTCCTTTCTTCATTGCTGCCAATTGATTCAGGGACTTCAGAAGAGACAGACAGATTTGGGACATGAACAGCTTGGTAAAGAAGACTGTCTGAAAATGGTATTTAGATTTCTGAACCATAGCATAAAATATAGCAGTGATGGGCTTTTGGCCACAGATAGAGCACACCTCACAAAGGCTAGTAAAATATTTTTCTGGAGTCTTATGAATCTCATCAGAAGAGACTTAAACTGAAAGTGGCCAGGATAGCTACAACAAAGACACATTCACATCCAAGCAAAACCTAATTATACGAATCAAAATCTTAAGGAACAAGCAATAAAATCCACAGTCTTCAAAGTTTATGCACGAAGTGTGAACTAGACAATTTAAAATTAGGAGGCAAATTTGAGCTTACTGAGATTGGGATAAGACCATATACTGGAGTAAACCTTCAGAAAGAAATGCCTTATTCAAAAGGAACAGAATGGATAAAAAGAGAGGTAGAATTGTATGATATGCTAAGGCCAATGTAATGATACAAGAAAATCCAGAAATCAGCAAGGAGAAGCATAATGGCATGCTTTTAGGTAAAGATTAGTATATTGAGAATATACTGTAGACTATCTCGAAAGAAGGAATAAATAGATGATAGATCATAAGCTTAAGAATGCTTCTTATAGAGATGCCAAGAAACTTCAATTAACTGAGAATGTACAGGAATTCTTCTTCAATTAATGGAGCAACTAAAAAATTGTAGTCTTGTCTTAATGATAATTTCATTCTTTTAAAGGTAAAGGACAAGAATTTCTAAAAGTTTTCAAAGCATTATCAGACAATGTGAATAAAATTTTATTGTCACAGAATCAGCAAGTTCTCATGAATGAAATCCTGAAGAAAAATATGAAGAGAATAAGAGGGTTGTCTAATGAGCAATGTTGAATTACTTAATGTTACAAAAATTTACATGTCCTTTAACTCAATAGTTCCTCTATAAGCATTTTAACACTCCTCCAAAAAAGAGAGTGGGAAATCTGTAAAATACTACTCTATACACAAACATTTGAAGTAAAACTATTTCTCATAAGAGAAAACTGAAAACAAACTGTGAAAATAAAGTGTCCAGTCATTGGAAAATGAATGAAAATAATATGCTGTGTGAATACAAAGGAATAAAACTAATCCATATGAGTCAATTAACATGAAGAAGTCAAGGAATCACAGAATTTCAGTGTTTGAAGTGACTTTAGGGGCTGTCTTGCCCCAATCTTATATATCTGAACAAGTATCCCTTCTATAATATCTCCTTCAAGTGTTCATCCTGTTTCCTTTTGAAACCCTCTGGCAGTCGCTTTGTATTTTAGCAATCTAATTATCAATAAATTAGTACTCACCACAGTATTTCTTTTACCTGCATCCACCTTCTTTATCTTCTCAGCTTCTGATGAGAAGATTTGAAAATAAGTATATCATCATTTTACAGCTTTGAAAGATTGATGACTCTTCCCCCCACAATAATCCTTTTTTTAATTCCATAAAGAGAAGTCTTTTATGTACATAGATATCAATTTTAAAATGGAATGCAAATCAAAACCTTCTTGCCAAATAACTTTTTAAAAATCTGTTCATTTGGTTTAGGAAAATGGACTAATTTTATCAGAGTTTGCTTTGCTAAGTCATTAACATTCTTTCTAGTGAAATTTTTAGATACTTAGCTCCCTCCATGTTCAGCAAAAAATACAAAGCTTATCTTTTTTAATGTGAGGAAATAAGGTGCATAGAAAGATTTATTTCATAGGTCATTTTAAGCAGTTTTCTTATTATTATGACATCTTAAAGATGATACTGATTATTGACAGAAGTTGAAATACTAAGAATTCTGAAAAGAAATTTGCATCGCATGCGGCTTTTCAGCATTAATAATGTAAAAGAATTTTGGGCCAAATTATATGTGTTCCTAGTGTTCTTCAGAAAAGTATGTTTGTTCAGCATGTTAAATTAACTGATCTTGAGTATTTTATCCACATAGAGTTAGGTCACATGAAGTTTTTTGTATTTTGTTTTCTATAACCTTCCCATGTGGTCTGAGCTTAAACTGCAGAAAGGAAAATGTCTAATTGCAAGAGCATAGTTTAATTTCCATATTGGTTTGTGTCAGTTCTATAGAAAACATCTTGAGCGCTCAGTCTCCTCAATAGAGTCTTTGACCTATCAAGCAATCAATTAAGTTAGAAACCATCAATAAGGTCTCTATTTGTCATGAGGGGTGGGATCAGTTGTTTTCATTTAATTAGGAAATGTATTGAAATAAGCAAGTTAGACCAATTACTTTGAGTTCCTTCAAGTATAAGATAAATTTTAAAAACTAATAAACAAAAGACTTTTTGAGACCTTTCTAATCTCAAAAATCTTGTTTTCAAGCTTGAATATATGATTTTTTTTATTGGAAATGGAAAATAAACAGTATGGTCAGTCACTCATTAAGCACTTATTAAATACCTACTCTGTGCAAGCAATGTACTAAGCATTGATATACAATGAAAGACAAAATATAGTTCCTATTCTCAAGGAGCTCATGGTCTAATGGGGAAGAGTAATAACATTGAAATCACCATGTGCAAACAGTGTAGAAACAAGATAAAATGGAGTTTATTAACAGAAGGAAAGGATCAAGGAGGATTCATTTTGCTTTTAAAGTGATCCATTTGTACCAACAGTTCCAATCTCTTTTCATCCTAATCCTTTTCAATTTTGTGCGGGCTCATCTGTTAGTAATCCAGTGTCTACATAGGTTTCTGTTCAGCATATTTGAGTTTTGAAGTTTTGAATTTTTGTATGCCTCTCTATACATAGAAGTTGCTTGTATAGTCTAACAATGCTTGATTTTCTTATTGTGTTCCAGTGCTGGAGAATAGTGGGTCGGCATGATTATAGTATTGCAATGTTGAGACACGTTGGGCTATTCGCTAATACTGTAACTAAAATATTTTGTGTTGTGTCATTATTAATTTGAAATATGCCATAAATAAAAGGCTCATGCTTCATATCACCCTAACCACATCAGGCCTATTCAGGGCAGTTGGTCCACTAATTGTATCTTTGACTTTGCAGGTTGCTTAATGCTTCAGTTGACTGCTCTGCTTCTTAGAGATCTAGGGTTTTTTAAACCCAGGGGTACTATGGTAGTCACTATGTTCCTTAATTCAACTGAATACCAGAGACAAAACCTATTTGCTCAATTGATATAACTCAATTGATAGCTGATGCAATTAGTCCACTAAAAATTGATTTTGATGAACATTTATTGAGAATTGAGTATCTGTGAGGTCTCATGTAAGTAAATAAATCATTGTTTTTGGACTCCCAGTTTGGGAGATAAGATGTACACAAATATCTCTAATGCTGGACAAAAACTAAGTATAAAGAACTAATAAGGGAAGGAAACAATTGTGGGGCATCACAAAATTAATATATAAGCTAGACTTTCATGAGTGTGTCTGAACTGGATGGTTGGAAATCTGGGTAAAATGGGATAACGGCCTTCTGGGAATAGGAAGTAGCATGAGAAACACCTCCCCCCCCCCATACACAAAACAACCAACCACCAACAATATGAAAGCATGAAGTTTTGAAGGCAGTTGTTTAAAGGATTATATAAATACTTAGAATAGTAAGAGACATTAGATCTCATTTCAGTTAGAGGTTCCTCTACTCTTGTAAAATTAGGAATCATTTTACAGATAGGGAAACTGAGAAAAAATGAATAAAATATTTATTAAGTATCTGGGATACAAATGGAAAAGCAAGACTGTCATTGTGTCTCCAAGAGCTCACATTTTAATGAAGAGACAATACATATGTGAGGTTTCAGCTGCAAATCTGATGGAAAGGTCTTATTGTCCTTAAGGTACAGAAATAAAACAGGTGTTGCTACCTTGATGTTATATCTTCTGATAAAATCACATAAATTTCTGATGATTATTTGAAACTGAAAGCATGTTCTGAAGGTCCTTGGATTCAGGATTCTACATTAGAGACCGAGGAAAGATGGTGATTAGATGCTGTTGGTTTGATTTTTCTAACATACCCCACTTCCTCTCTTCTCCCTCATGATGCTCTACTATTTCAGCTAAATTGGCTTACTTTTCTGTAAGTGGCAGTTGGTAGGGATGGCTGGACTTTTTCCACTGGAGCCATTTCCCTAAATGATGGCCATGATGTCTGGGCTGGATGCAGGACTAGAAGTCTGGGGATTAGGGTTGGTGCTGTCCCTCTCAGAGTCTTTGTGCCTTTCTACCTTTCAGTGGTAGTTGGTCAGCACTCATTGCTGATGAGCAAAATGATCCCCCTATCCACAAAGATTTCTTCTCTCATTATGGTGCAGGGGCTGCGATGCAAACCAGACTAGTTGTAATAAAATAATTTCCTTTGGAATACTAAGGTTCTAGTGTTTAGCATCCTGGGCTGTCTCCATTTGGGTCTCAGAAGAGATGATGGTCCAGAAAGTGGTGGTGGTAGTTCAACTTCTTTAGCTCATGCAGTCTCTTCCTTACCTCTCAGGGTGCCTTACAGCTTCAGCTAGACTAGCTCGTACCTTGAGGGTGGCAGTTGGCTGAGAGAGCCGATCCCTGTTTCACCAGTTACCTTTCCAGTTGATGGAAGCAAGACCAGTAGTCTAGAATGGACAGGAAAAATAGTTTCCTTTATTTCTTTACTTGATGTTGGTAACTGGTCAGCAGCTGTTTCTGGTGGTAATGAGAAAACTGGGCTCTTTCTCCACATTGTTTTCTCCTTTCAATGATTGCTACAAGTGCTAAGCTAGAAGCAGATTCAGGGTCCTTGGGAAACTGATCCTTGGGATCAAGGCCCTGGATTGTCTCCGTCATTGTCTGAGAAGAAATGAAGGTCAAGGTGGTAGTGATGATGATCTAGATCTAAGGTATCAAATCTTCTGAGTTAGGCTCAGAGTAAAATGTAATTGAGAAATATCTAAAAAAATAAATAAAAATAATCTATAGATAATGGTAATATGTACTTGTCCAAATTAATATGCAGCCTACATGGATTCTTTTGTACAGTTTATTTGCTTCTGTTTGAGTTTGACACTATGGATCTAGTTAAACTCTTATGGCTTCCTTCCTATGCTAAAATTATTACACAGGTCTCTTCTACATTTGGGACATGCGCTGCAATCCTGTGGGTATCCTAAATTCATTGGCAACTAAGTCCTTTCCTGCCAGGAAAACAGGTGACCTTACTCAAGGTCACAAGGTAGTTACTGGCAGTCAGGATTCAAACTGAGAAACTAACTGCATATCCTCATTCTAGTTGCATACATGATACGGCAGTACCTGACTAGATATTAGAGTAAAAGAGAGGAATGGAACAGTTAGGGTAAAATGGGTAGAGTATTATTGCCTGCAGTCAGGAAGATTTTGGAATTCAAATCTTGCCCTAGACACTAATTGTGTATGAAGTCACTTCACCCTATTTGCCTCAGTTTCCTTATTTGTAAAATGAACTGGAGAAGGAAATGGCAAACTACCCCAAATAGAGTTATGAAGAGTCAGCTACCACTGAAAACAAGAACAAAAGAGATGGGTGAACTGAAAATGTGTTCAAATCTTTAAGGCTAGAATAATAGTGATGCCCTTATTAGAGACAGGGAAATTAGGGAAAAAGAGTTAAGGATATGATAAATTTTGTGTTTTTATATGTTGAATTTGAAGTATCAGTAGTACCTAATCCCAAAAGAAATACTCAAAGTAATATTTTTATTATTAATGAACTTTTCAGAAAAGGCGAGGGGAACGATATATAGCTATTTACTTTTAGAATGTGATAGATAATTCCCCAAAGCACAATTCAAACATCTTTTTTGTATTTTGATTCTAAAGATAAGGCATACTTATTTTCCTATCCTTTTTCTTAGGAAAACCATAATATACTCACCAAAACCTGAATGTGTATGCCTACATATGCATATATATATATATGTGTGTGTGTGTCTATGTATGTATGTATGTGAATGTATCTTGAACTACTTCTTGGCATTCTCAGTTTTTCTCCCATATAGCTATACAATGATTGTCCCTAACTTTTTTTTTTTTTTTTAATGTGGGACGTGCTACTTAATTTTTTGTAAAAGAATATTAAAATGCCATTATTTGTGAAGTATTTTTTCTTTGGCCTCATGCATTTAATTGTGGCTGTTTTTTAATATTCTCAGAATAGAGAGAAAGATGAGCTTTGCTGAATGGTACTTTGAGAAGATCCACAACTGCTCTAACAGAGATTAGAGAGACTGCCATGTTGGGTTCTATATATGTCTTCTGGTATTCACAGTTCCTAGTGCCTTTTAGCTTGTGATCCCTCCAACTTCACTGGTTGCTGTTGATTTTTTTTTTCCTCTGGGTGTGCTAGAGGGTGTGTTAGGGATGAAGGCAGGAAATTTGAAGAGAAGACCTCACAGGGGCTTCTCTCATCTGTGTTACCATGTTCCTAAGAGTTATCCATGTGAGAGTAGGAGCAATACTCTCCTTTCTCCCTGAGAGTGAAGCACTGATGGATTACACAGTCTTCTCTGCATCAGCTGAGGTAACCAGCAGCCAAAGTAGAGGGCACCTTAGTTACAATGCAGTACAGTTACCACCTTGAATTTTATGACTTTACTATTAGGATTATTTGAGTTTCTAAATACTTTTTCCTTAGAAGAAGAAAAGTAATAATATTTATAAATTTAGAGGACTCCAGCAGAGTTTTTTATTGTGCTTGCAATCCCATAGATTGACCCCCCAAAATCATACAATAAATTATGTTGTTTTTATTGAACATCTCTTTTGTACTAAGCACTCAGAGGAATACACGACAATAATAATGAACCTCAGGATTGTCTTAAAGTCATAACTGGAAGACAAGACTAACTTGGATGAGGTGAATAGAAAGAAGTATAAAATTTTATATAATTAAATTCCAAACAGTATAATCTAATAAGTCATAGGATTGAGAATTTAGCATTGGAAAAAACTAGTTCCACTCCCTCCTTTTTTCCAGATAGAAATTGAGTAAGTTTAAGGGGCCTATCTGAGCTCACAAAGGTAATAAATAATAGACCTGGAATCCAATTAGGTATTCTGATTCAGAATTTAAAAGTTTTCTGGGAGTGATGATTAAGCATGCAATTAATGCTTCTTGATGATTTTTTTTTTAAATAAAGCAACCCATAGTGAGCTGGTAAGCACTTAATGGATTGAGAGATTTCATAAAATCTTTTTCTGATAATTGGTTAGCTTAAAGGTAATTCTTGGTTTTCAAAGACTATATCAGTGGAACATAACCTTGGGCAGGAGCTTCTACCATGCAGGAAAGATTTCTAGTATTATCTGGAAATCAGTTTAATTCGTTATGAAGAGGCTGATCATCATAGGTTGGTTTCATAGTGAGGAATTCTTCAATCACATTAATCAAAATCCATAAAGTTTTTATTAAGCTTTTACCAAAAGCCAAGCTAGTTGGTGAGCATACAAAAACAAAAGTAAAGTAGTTATTTCCCTGAAGGAAGTATGCATTCTATGGACACTAAAAACATGCACTTAAAAGAAATACAGGGTAAATTTTAGGGAGAGAAGGCATTAGTATCTGGGAAGATCTGAAAAAGCTTTATGTTTAAGGTGATATTTGAATAAAGTTTTGAAAGAAACAAGTAATTCTTAGATTTAGGGTGAATAGAGTAGATACTCTAGATGTGTAGTATAGCTAGCACAAAGTCATAGCAATGGAGGAGGTTGGAGTATGGTGTGTGAAAAATGGCAATTGAGCTAATAGGACCACTCCATAGACAGCACAGATGGGAATATCAGTATCATATCTCCGATTATTCAGAAGGACCAGAAAGGAAGGCATCAAATTGTAAAGAGCTATGAATGGAAAAACAGAAGGCCTGTTTTTGATCCTAGAGGTAATGAGGAGTCCTTAGAATAGTCAAACTTGTACTTTAAGAAAATCGTCCATGAATCAGAGAAAAATACTTAATGACCTTGGTCCTGTATAAATCCCTCTTTTACTACTGGAGTGTCAGTGCCAGAAAAGGAAAGAGAGGGTCTAAAATGAGACTTTTTCAGCCTTCTAAACCTTTAATTTAGCTACTGGTATTAGGTGATCCTTCTCCATTGACCAAGGAAGAATTGAATAATTCTTCAGTATAAGAAGTTGCAGCTAAAAAGAGGCATAACCCCCAGGTTCTGGTTAGAGCAACAAGAAATGTTATTTCATTGGATGTTTATTCATCTCACATAGCAGTGCTTATGACAAATATTATCAAACTATCTCCATAAAAATCATGACAACTTATGTGCTATCATTTAAGTATTAGGGAAATTCTCTGAAGAACACATAGGCACGAAAGATCCCTTATCAAATGTGATATACACACACACACACACACACACACACACACACATATATATATGTGTGTGTGTATATGTATACACACACACACACATACAAGAGTTTATATTATTCACAATGGGGAACACTGAAAGCTTTTCTAAGAAATAAAGCAAAATTTCCTCCTGTTATTATTATTTGGCATATTTCTAAAAATGCTATCTGTAGCAGTAAGACAAAGAGAATTTAAAGGTTTGAACATCGACAAAAAGTCAGCTAAATTATCTCTATTTGAAAGTGACTTTAGCTTATACTTTAAAAAAAAAAAACTTTAAGAATCAGTAAGGAAGTTATCAACATTTGTGCATGACACTACCAACATTCCCAAAGAAACAGTAGAAAGGCATTTTCCATTCGAAACAACTATTTAAAAAAAAAAAGATCTCAGTGTCAACCAATCAAATCACATTTACAGCTGATAAGAATGTAAATACCAAATTAACTTTACAAAAATAAAGACTAATTAGAAAGAGTCTCTTTGTTCACAGTCTGGTTGTGCCAATTCATAAAAATAATCATTCTACCTAAATTATTTTATAGAATCAGTGCTATGCCAATAAGACTCTCAAAAAATTATTTTATGAGACTAGATAAAATAGTAACAATTCATTTGGAGGAATAAGAGGTCTAAAATTTCAAGGGAAATAATTAAAAAGGGAGAAATTAAAAGGGTAGCAAACTATATTCTAAAACATCTATCATATAAAATGAATACACAATAGTAACAATATAATTATGGACCATTTTGTTTTGGTTAGAGGAAACTTTAGAAATGGTTTCATCCAACTCCCACACTTTACAGATGATGAAACTGATTTTTGCAAAGGTCAAGTGACTTGCCAAGGAATATACAATAAAATGGAACCCAACTTTATAGACTCTTTTTGTACTACTATTCCACTTATAAAAAAAAATTCCCTTTTACTCTTTGTTCAGGTAAATGAAATTAACCAATGACTTTTCCTTTAGATCATTACCAACCAATTACATTCCACCATCCAGAGCCCAAAATTGGATGTATATTCCTACATCTAAATGCTTCTTCCCAATTTGGGATTTCAAGATTAATTGCCATATCACAGATTAAGATCACAGGTTGATACAAATGATTCCATGACAGCTTGGTATTCCCAAAGAATAAAGTGAATCTTGTCCCAGCATGTTATCTTCAACTTGTTAGCTTAAACATATGAGAAAATGCATATTGCCTTACACATTGCAAACTTTAATATGCTGTAAAACTGTTAGTTATTAATTTTTTACATTATAGTCGAATGTGTAGTCAAAATTTTAGAAAAGATAAATGCAAATATTAATTTTTAGATCTCTATTAGGCTTCAAGATTCAGTGAGCCATTTATTATAGACTATTAATCTATCTGACTCTTTGCAGATAGGATATTTTAACTACATTCTTGTGAATGTGGAGGAGATATTAAAATTCTCCAAGTGATTTTTTTTCTTTTTAGTGACTTTTCCTTAGAGAATACTTAATGCTTTGTCTCTTAAAGTTTGAAAGCATCTATATTTGAGATGTTAACTTTATCAATAATCTTCCTAACAGTAGCATTCTCACCTTTAGATCTGTTTTTAAAGCACCTTAGCTAATGTAAAACTAAAGCTTGATAATTTTGCTTTTATAAAGCAACATTTGAATCTTCATTTTTTAAGCAACAAAATATAATCATCATTTTAGATTACTATAATTATTAAACTAATAGGTGATTAGCATTTTCTAATGACAATTTTAATTTTTAACAAACCTTTTCATTCATTTCCCCACAATTATTAAAGACTTGAAGAGCTCTGATTTTGTTAACTGGGTCCCTTGGCTATTCATCAGTGATGCAGTTGAACTAATACACTGGTGGCCAGTGATCAGTGTGTTGCCTATTAAGTGAAAGAAGTTTTGTCATTGTCTTTCTGAGCGCCACCTTTTATTTCCCCTCTTCATTACACAGCAGGTAGATGTAGAAAATATTGTAGCACCTAACAATCACACATTGAACTTTCTTTCAAAAATGGCAAGTTAAAACAGTCCCTCATGGTTTCAAATTATGTAAAATAAAAAAGAATCTTTTATCACTGATACAGCTTGTCATTACTATTCAGTTGCATTTTTAAAAATAGATGAATTCCAACTTTTAAAAAAAAAAATTTTTTTTTTGCAACAAAAACCATCACCTCTGATCAATATTATTGCTGAAAGGCTTTCTTCCCATGAGTAAAGTTATCTAGCAAAGATTTTATCTTTTTCTACCCTTATCTTCATATAGTTTCCCTGATAGTATTGGTTGTAACTAAGGATATGTTTCCTTTAAAACAAGAACATGTTTTGTAAAAATAAAGCCAGTGGTTGTAATGAGTGCAAAAGGGGGGTACATATAAGAAAAGTGTGGCAGAAAATGTTAGCCCCTCCCTTGTCCCTTCCCTTTCTTTCCTTTCTTATTTTCCCTATCACACTCTGTTTCTGTCTCTCTCCTTTCCTTGTCTCCTTTTCTGTTATTCTCCTTCTGTCTCTTTGTCTGTCTGTCTTTCTCTCTCTGTTTGCCTCTCCCCCCCCCCCTCCCCCTTCCCTGTCTTCTTCATTCCTCTCCTTCTTCCTTCTCACAAAGGCTTGTGATTTTTATGAACTATGTAATCTCAAAGTCCACTCTCTGGAATGTCAATAAAATTCTGTAAGCTTTACTTACTTACTTTTTGCCATTTCACAGTCCACTTATTTGTGCTACCTGAACAAGATTCAGAGCTCACTTAGTGTTGCCTTTATCCTTCCATTTGTTCATAGATGAACATGTGCAATGAGATGCAATCTTATGCCTGCCTTAGCAGTTTTTTAGTGAAAAATATTTGAAGCTCCATGCTAATGACCTGGTAATTGTTTTTATGGCTTCTCAATGAAGTGTGAAGTGGTTTGATAGCTTGTCAATAAAGGATCAAATACTGTGAAATATATTGTGAGAATAAATTATATCTTTTTCAACTATATAGCACATAGTACCTTGCATATGGAGGTTGCTCAATAGCTATCTACAGCATAGAAGAATGAATCAATCAGTATTTGAGTATTGTGTCTAGAGCTATGTTTCTGACATTTTTGATGCCTTAAAATGTGTTGTGCTTAGTTTTACTTTGTATAGAAGAATGCAAAGAAAGATGACAAAGAAGGAACAAATCTCCTTATGCTTAGTTTCTAAAGATTTGTGGTATTCCATCTTTGCTACATCATACTGAAGATAATCAAGGATTTGATATTGCATTCTTAGTCAATAGTGTACCTTATGTAAAATTGTCTACTTAATGAATGACTTTAGAAGAAAAAAAAAAACATTATGACAAAAAAATGGAACAAGTCTTTAAATCTTGGAAGGAACAGTACAACTAAGCCAACCATTTCAATTCATTAAGTATTGTATCGTTCAGTAGGTACTTAATTGTTTATCTTTCAAAGCTAATTCATTGCAGTTCAACAAAATGCTTTCCTTAGCTTCTGCTGTGGTATTTATTTGAATATGCTACCATCCTGGATCTCAAATTACCTTTTCCAGTAAACTAAGTAACAGACAGTTCTAAAAGAACTCAAGACATCTCTACAAATGACCGTCATTTTAATGAAATTTAGCCTTTTATAAAAGAACATGATTATACTTTAATCTGTTTTAATTGCATAATATTGAATATTTTCTCTGACATATCCTCTCATCTCAAGAGTTTCAAATTTCAGCTGATTCTTTAAAAAAAATTTTTCATGTTTAAAATATTACTTAAATGATGTACTTGTACAGGAGAGGAAAAAAATAAGGGCAAGTTAATTTTAAATGGAACAAAAAAAAATGTACTAGTACAAAGCAATCTCAAAAGGAATGATGTTTTTTGTTTGTTTCTAATATATTAGGATATTAATAATCTGTTCACTACTGGTCACTACAGGGACCAAAACAGTCACTACATTGACAAAAACAGAACAATGAGTCGTTGTTCAAAGGACTCTGTTGTATTAGCTAAGTAATTTGGGGGAAGATACAAGATTTAGATAGCAGCACAATTTGATTAATGCTATAAAATTTATATTTTTATAAATGCTGAGTTTGACTTTTTGAGAGTATAGAGAAGAGGAAGGGGGAAAAAGTGTTTATTGTAGTTTTACACATAATATCAGAAATCCTTAATGTACTGACAAATCACATGTTATAAATTCAAAGACTTTTTTGGCTGATTATGTTGATGTGTAGCAACTGTTAAACAATTAACAATTATTGACAAAATAAACTGAAACAACTCCTAAAGAACTGCCTAATTGTTAGTATTCCTTGGGTTACTTTAATTTGTAAATTATTGACAAAATACATTACAACGCATTCCAATCAATGGAATGATTGTGACCACTCACTTCTTATCCCTCTCCCCACTGCCTTGTCTCCAATTCATTATACAATTTGCATTCCCTGCTAAACTTGGATTGCAAATAAAGTGATTTCCAAGGATTTATGAGGGGATGGGGAGAGAGGTATGAGGGAGAAAGTTATTGTATTGTATTGTAAGACTGTTTTTGAAAACTTGTATTCCTCCATCATTTTACATTAAAAAAAATGTTTAACTTATAAAATCCATTTTTTGTGTATTTATAGGAAGGTAGGGGGACTTGACCTATAATTTTATTGATTTAGAGAATTCCCAGACAAATAAACTTCCTTTACCAAGGCAAATCAGTACTTCTCTGAAATTTAATACCTTGAGAGTTATCTAGAGAACACTAAAGTGGCACAGTAAATGTTTAAGAGGTGAGGTTTGAACCTGAATCTTCCAGGCTTCAATATTGAATCTATATCCTTTACCCCAAGCTTCCAGCTTCCATTTGTAAATATAATCCTGGGGAAAGAAAAGAAAAGGCTGTATCCATAAATAAACCCTCTCAAATAGTTGGTTGATTCTGAGATCTTATATTTTTAGGTGATCCCTCTAAAAATGTACTTTACAACTTATTCTTGCCTTCTTATCTCATGCTGATATCACCCATGCCCTTCCTATGTACTGGAAGCTGTTCTTTCTTTCTGCTCAAATCTCCTGGGAACTGGTGGAATTCTGTGAATGTCTATTTGACATACCTTGCTCTCACCATGTGACCTATCCTCACTTTCTGTCACACGGTTCTTTGAAGGTATCTTTTATTCCTTTTCTTATTCCAAGTTTTTTAATGGCAATATGTTGCAGCCTGATCACAACTGCCATAGGGTCTTTCTATTACTCTGTGGTATGTTTATTTTTAGTTTTTCAGAGACCAGTGTTCCAAGTCTTGCTAACTAATATACAATATTTTTGCATTGAAAAAATGAGCTTTTGTTATTAAGAAAGTTTATACACTTGATTAAATCAATATAAAATTTGTATAAAGCAATGAAACTTTAGCTCATTTTTTCCCCTTTCTTCTTCCTTATCAGATTGTTATATTTTGTATTATCCAATGGCTCAGGGGTGGGGGAGGGGGAAAAGGGAGGAAGGGAGGGAGGGAAAAGGGGAGAGAGACAGAGAGAGAAGGAGACAGACAGAGATGGGGAAGGGGAAAGAGAGGGGTCCTATTTTTTTTCAGAATTTTTTTCTCAATTAAGGACCATCTTACCTATTGAATTATATTCTGTTATAAAATATGATATCACTTACATGATTGTTTTCACAAATTGTTTAAGATTTGCATAAGAATGCATGAAATAGTAAAGCATAATTAAACCATGTCTAATAGTGCCTTTTCTGTATTGGTAACTTGAACACCAGATTTTTTTCTGTATTGGCAACTTGAACACCAGACTTTTCTCATCCAATAATACACATATTTCCCAAAGACAAGTTACATACTCTCTAAATGTCTAATAAAGCTATAAGAAATATCTACTGCTCCTCTCCTGCAAATATATTTAATGTTGATAAGTTAAGATAGTTCAAGAAAGATGTGATTATTAGCATAAGGGATTTTTATCAAGGTTTCCATTAAAAAAAAAAAAACTAGTTAGATAAATCTCAAGGTATTAGGATTAAATTTATTTTACGGTCATAGTTGATAGATGATAATATCTATGTCTGTCAAATTTATTATATTAATATGAAGGGAATGGAGGAGTAATATTGTGGGTCATACTATATTAGAGAACCTAATAACAGAGTATCTTAAAAACTGTCAGCTCTATTAGAACATCAGTGCCCATCTTCTCAAACAGGAGTGTGTGTGGAAAGAAAGCCATTTTAGCTAGAAGCATAACAATCGCTTTATATTAATCATTCTCTGTTTAAGCAATATGAGAATGTCTACTTTCAGTCACAGAAATAAAATCCTTGAAGGGAACAGTCTGTGATGTGAACTCAGAAGGGACAGTAAGACTGCCTATCTTGACTCCCTATGGCCTAATTAAATGGTGGGGAAGATATAGCCTAAGAAATTAAATTTTAAAAGTTAAATTAACAAGAAAAGGGTGTGGCAGGAACCAGTAGTTTTAGTGTTGCTTTTGGAAATTATATGGAGTTAGCAGTTCAGGATTTGGGATTTATGAAACTGGTTCTTAAAAAAAAATTACTAATACTAGTTTCATCTTTGTCTAATGCATTATTTTCCTTTTAATCTTCTACCTCTTGGATTTTGGAGAAAGAGTGGGACAAAAACTTCTTTAGATGTTCTCTTTCGGTTAATATTTTCTATTAATATTAAGAGTAAATACAAAGATATCTTAAAATCAGCATTTTAAAAAGGTATCCTAAACTAATGAGTCTCTTTCAAATCATATTATCAGCTTTCTAGTTTCTCCATGGTATTAGTTATTTTCAGAGAAAATGATCTTTCATGGTTTCTGTTAACTTGTTTATTAATGTAATGTTTGAAAAGCTTTACCAAGAAAAAGTAGTAAACATTCTTTAAATTAAGATAGTTGGAGCCATAGGATAAATAGATTCAAAAATGAAGAAAGTTTATATGCATTTGAATTAAATCTTCTGTGTATATTAAGCCCATCATTAAACTGTTGCTTTGAGTAACTTATCCTATCTCATCTGAGTTTAATATGACTGGTTTTGGTTAAATAGAGCAATTGCCAGGGATATTAAAAAATTGCAGTAAAATTGTAGTCGTTATAGTAAATTTTGTCTTAATTTTATCATTTTTTCTTAAATACCTGGAATTTATTTGCCTTGACATTCTTTCTGATTCTATTCTGTTCTCTGTGTGCTGTTAAACTTTTGAAATCTTACATATGACAACAGAAATCTCTTCCAAGGGAAAGAAAAATTGACAGGTTTTCCTGAAAATTTCAGCCAAAGGTTGTCAAATTGCATATGTGATTCCTTTGCAGTGTGAAATGTTAAGGACTGAGCTCCTTTTGAACTCATTTGTGCAAAGGAATTTGGGGATTACATTTTTTTGTAGGCCTTCAAAAATACCAAATTAACTCTTATTTCAGGTAACAAAACAGAAGACACATTCAACTCTTAACTCTACCATGCAAATTTTCAGACAGTTGAACAGTATGTGTTGTATGATTTCTGCCTCATACAGCTTTCCCAAAATGTGAAGCTGCCCTATCGATGAACTACAATCTGTTCATTTATATATTTTACTAAGGAATGTCAACTGAACTAGTGGGGACAGGGAAATGCTGTTTTTGTCTTCCCTTGTCTCCAGGACACAGATGGCCCAGAAATTTTGTAGTTCAGTGAAGGTGAAGGGGGCTGCTGAGATGCTGTTCAATAAAAAGTGATGAATTCTAAGATATTCAATAGTAGGACTGGCATCTCATGGTAGAGAGCCAAAAAAATTACTTAGAAAATTTTTACTAAGTTTTTTTTTTTTTTTTTTTAAATACCTTTTTATTGACAGAACCCATGCCTGGATAATTTTTTTTACAACATTATCCCTTGTACTCACTTCTGTTCTGACTTTTCCCTTCCTTCCCTTCACCCCCTCCCCCAGATGGCAAGCAGTCCTATACATGTTAAATATGTCACAGTATATCCTAGATACAATATATGTGTGCAGAATCGAACAGTTCTCTTGTCACACAGGAAGAATTGGATTCAGAAGGTAAAAATAACACAGGAAAAAAAATAAAAATGTAAACAATTTACATTCATTTCCCAGTGTTCTTTCTTTGGGTGTAGCTGCTTCTGTCCATCCTTGATCAATTGAAACCGAGTTAGATCTTCTTTTTGTTGAAGAAATCCACCTCCATTAGAATATATCCTCATACAATATCGTTGTTGAAGTGTATAATGATCTCCTGGTTCTGCTCATTTCACTTAACATCAGTACATGTAAGTCTCGCTAAGCCTCACTGTATTCATCCTGCTGGTCATTTCTTACAGAACAATAATATTCCATAACATTCATATACCACAATTTACCTAACCATTCTCCAATTGATGGGCATCCATTCATTTTCCAGTTTCTAGCCACTACAAACAGGGCTGCCACAAACATTTTGGCACATACAGGTCCCTTTCCCTTCTTTAGTATCTTTTTGGGATATAAGCCCAGTAGAAACACTGATGGATCAAAGGGTATGCACAGTTTGATAATTTTTTGAGCATAATTCCAAATTGCTCTCCAGAATGGCTGTATGTATTCACAATTCCACCAACAATGTATTAGTGTCCCTGTTTTCCCACATCCCCTCCAACATTCATCATTATCTTTTCCCTGTCATTCTAGCCAATCTAACAGGTATGTAGTGGTATCTCAGAGTTATCTTAATTTGCATTTCTCTGATTAATAATGACTTGGAACATATTTTCATATGGCTAGAAATAGTTTCAATTTCTTTGTCTGAGCATTGTCTGTTCATATCCTTTGATCATTTATCAATTGGAGAATGACTTGATTTCTTATAAATTAGAGTTAATTCTCTATGTATTTTCGAAATGAGGCCTTTATCAGAACCTTTGACTGTAAAATGTTTTCCCAGTTTGTTTCCCTTCTAATCTTGTCTGCATTAGTTTTGTTTGTACAAAAACTTTTCCATTTGATATAATCAAAATTTTCTATTTTGTGATCAGTAATGATCTCTAGTTCTTCTTTGGTCATAAATTCCTTCCTCTTCCACAGGTCTGAGAGGTAAACTCTCAGCATAGGATACTATGCTCTTCCAATTTACTTATAATCTCATTCTTTATGCCTAGATCATGAACTCATTTTGATCTTATCTTGGTGTACAGTGTTAAATGTGGGTCAATGCCTAGTTTCTGCCATACTAATTTCCAATTTTCCCGGCAATTTTTGTCAAATAATGAGTTCTTATCCCAAAAACTGGGATCTTTGGGTTTGTCAAACACTAGATTATTAAAGTTATTGGCTGTTTTGTCCTTTGAACCTAACCTATTCCATTGATCAACTAGTCTGTTTCTTAGCCAATATCAGATGGTTTTGGTAACCGCTGCTTTATAATATAATTTTAGACCTGGTACAGCTAGGCCGCCGTCATTTGATTTTTTTTTTTCATTAATTCCCTTGAAATTCTTGACCTTTTGTTTTTCCATATGAACTTTGTTGTTATTTTTTCTAGGTCATTAAAATAGTTTTTTGGAAGTCTGATTGGTATAGTGCTAAATAAATAGATCATCTTTATTTTTTTGCTCGCCCAATCCAAGAGCATTTAATATTTTTCCAGTTGGTTAGATCAGGCTTAATTTGTGTGGAAAGTGTTTTGTAGTTTTTCTCATAAAAGTTTCTGATTTTCCTTTGGCAGATAGATTCCTAAATATTTTCTACAATCAGTAGTTACTTTAAATGGAATTTCTCTTTGTAATTCTGTTTGGTTTTGTTAGTGAATGCTATATAAGAATATAAGAATGTTGATGACTTATGTGGGTTTATTTTGTATCTTGCAACTTTGCTAAAAGTGTGTATTGTTTCTAATAACTTTTTAGTAGAATCTCTGGGGTTCTCTAAGTATACCATCATATCATCAGCGAAGAGTGATAATTTGGTTTCCTCATTGCCTATTCTTATTTCTTTAATCTCTTTCTCAACTCTTATTGCCAAAGCTAGCATTTCTAATACAATATTAAATAGTAACTGTGATAGTGGGCAACCTTGTTTCACTCTTGATCTTATTGGGAATGGTTGCAGTTTGTCGCCATTACATATGATGCTTACTGATGGTTTTAAATAGATGCTACTGATTATTTTAAGGAAAAGTCCATTTATTCTTATACTCTCAAGTGTTTTTAATAGGAATGGATGTTGGATTTTATCAAATGCTTTTTCTGCATGTATTGAGATGATCATATGATTTTTGTTAATTTGGTTATTAATATGGGCAATTATAATGATAGTTTGCCTAATATTGAACCAGCCCTAGATTCCTGGTATAAATCCTACTTGATCATGGCGTATTATCCTGGGGATGACATATTATTATTCTGTAGTCTTTTTTGCTAATATCTTATTTAAGATTTTAGCATCAATATTCATTAGAGAGATTGGTCTTTAATTTTCTTTCTCTGTTTTCAACCTCCCTGGTTTAGGTATCAGTACCATGTCTTTATCATAAAAGGAATTTGGTAGGACTCCTTTATTCCCTATTTTTTCAAATAGTTTATAAAGCATTGGGGATAATTGTGCTTTAAATGTTTGGTAGAATTCACACATAAATCCATCTGGTCCTGGGGATTTTTTTTTAGGGAGCTGATTAATAGCTTGTTCTATTTCTTTTTCTGAAATGGGCCTATTTAAACAATTTACTTCCTCCTCTGTTAATCTGGGAAGCCTATATTTTTGGAGGTAGTCATCCATTCACTTAGGTTATCAGATTTATTGGCATAAAGTTGGGCAAAGTAACCCCTTATTATTTTTTTAATTTCCTCTTCATTCATGAAAAGTTCTCATTTCATTGGATTTTCCTTTCTCCTTTTTCTAATCAGATTTATCAAAGGTTTATCAATTGTATTGTTTTTTTCATAAAACCAACTCTTAGTTTTATTTATTGGCTCAATAGTTTTCTTACTTTCAGTATTTTTAATTTCTCCTTGTAATTTTAGAATTTCAAGGTTAGTAATTGATTGGGGGTTTTTAATTTGGTCTTTTTCTAGCTTTTTAAATTGCAAGCCCAGTTCATTGATCTTCTTTTTCTCTATTTTATTCAAGTAAGCCTCTAAGTATATAAAATTTCCCCTTATTACTGCTTTGGCTGCATCCCACAAATTTTGATATGATGTCTCATCGTTGTCATTATCTTGAGTGAAATTATTGTGGCTATAATTTGCTATTTCACCCAATCATTCTTTAAGACGAGATTATTTAGTTTCCAATTACTTTTTGGTCTATTTACACCTAACTTTTTGTTGAATGTAGTTTTTATTGCATCGTGATCTGAAAAGGAAGCATTTACTATTTCTGCCTTCCTGCATTTAATTTTGAGGTCTTTATGTCCTAATATATGGTCAGTTTTTGTGTAGATTCCATGAACTGCTGAGAAGAAAGTATTCTTTCTGTTACCATTCGGTTTTCTCCAAAGATCTATTATGCCTAATTTTTCTAATATTCTATTTATCTCTTTAATTTCTTTCTTATTTGTTTTGTGGTTTGATTTGTCTAATTCTGAGAGTGCAAGATTGAGATCTGCTATTATAGTTTTGCTGTCTATTTCTTCTCTCAACTCTCTTAACTTCTCCCTTTGGAAGTTAGATGCTATGCCACTTGGTACATATATGTTTAATATTGATATTGCTTCATTGCCTATAATACTGTTTAGCAAGATATAGTTTCCTTCCTTATCTCTTTTAATTAGATCAAATTTTGCTTTTGCTTGATCTGAGATAAGGATGGCTACCCCTGCTTTTTTTGACTTCACCTGAAGCATAATAGATTCTGCTCCAGCCTTTTACCTTTACTCTGTATGTATCTCCCTGTTTTAAATTTGTTTCCTATAAACAACATATTGTAGGGTTCTGATTTTTGGTCCAGTCTGCTGTCCGCTTCCGCTTTATGGGAGAGTTCATCCCATTCACATTTACAGTTAAAATTACTAATTCTGTATTTCCTGCCATCCTAATATCCCCAGATTATGCTTTTCTTTTTCTTGCCCCCTTTCCCCCCCTTCCCTAGTATTAAACTTATTGGTCCCACTTGCATTATGCAGCTCTCCCTTTTTAGTATTCTTTCCTCCTCCCTTTTAATCCCTTCCCCTTTCTTATACCCTTCCCTTATAAGTTTTTCCTTTTCCCTTTTCCTCTCCCACTTTTTAATGAGGTGAGAGAAGATTCTTTCTAAAACAAATATGTCAATTATTTCCTCTTTGAGCCAACTCTGATGAGAGCAGGATTCACACAATGTTCCTCCCCCTCTCTAAGTTCCCTTAGATATGATAGGTTTCCTTTGGCTCTTCATGGGATGGAGTTTCCCTCTTTTTATCTTCCCTTTTCCCTTTTTCTGACACTATCCCCTTTCCATTTCTACTTCCCTTTTTTATGTTATATCAGTAAAATCAAATTATACATGTGGTTTTTATGTATATCCACAACAGAAATACAGTTCTCAAGAGTTCCTTTTACCTTTTTCTACTTCTCTTGAGTCCTGTTGTTGGAGATCAAATTTTTTGTTTAAGTCTGGTTTTTTCCTTAGAAACAAATGGAATTCCTCTGTTTCATTAAATGTCCATCTTCTTCCATGGGAAAAAAAAATGCTCAGCTTAGCTAGGTAGTTTATTCTTGGCTGCATTCTAAGTTCTTTTGCCTTTTAGAACATCAGATTCCAGGCCCTTCAATCCTTTAATGATGAGGCAGCTAGATCTTGAGTAACCCTTATTGTGGCACCTCGGTATTTGAATTATTTTTTCCTGGCTGCTTGTAATATTTTTTCTTTAGTCTGAAAATTCTGAAATTTGGCCACAATATTCCTTGGAGTCTTTATTTTAGGGTCTTTTTCAGAAGGTGTTCAATGAATTCTTTTAACGCCTATTTTACCTTCTAGTTTTATTACTTCTGGGCAGTTCTCTTTGATAATTTCTTGTAAAATAGTATCTAGCCTCTTTTTTTCATCATAATTTTCAGGTAGTCCAATGATCCTCAGGTTCTCTCTCCTAGATCTATTTTCCAGGTCTGTTGTTTTTCCACGTAAATTTGACATTTTTTTTCCAATCTTTCATTTTTTTTGGTTTTACTTGACTGATACTTGGTGTCACAATGAATCAGTCATTTCTATTTGTTCAGTTCTGATTTTTAGTGAGTTATTTTCTTCATTAGATTTTTTTACTTCTTTTTTTATATGTCCAATTGAGTTATTAAATGAGTTGTTTTGCTCTATGGATTTTTTTTTTCCATTTCACTAATTTTTTTTTTTTTTTTAGTGAGTTATTTTCTTTTTCCAATTCACAAATTCTGTTTTCTGCACTTCTTGGGAGTTTTTTTAGCTTTTTCAATTCACATTTCAGGAAGTTGTTGCTCTCTTGCATAGCTTCTCTTTCCTTTCCCCATTTTTCTTCTAGTTCTCTTTTAAGGTTTTTAATAGTCTCTTCTAGGAGAGCCTTTTGTATTGGGGACCAACAATTGTCTGGAGACTGTCTGCTATTAGTCTCTTCAGGGTTGAAAAGCTGCTCTCTTTCTGTATAGAAACTATCAATTGTCCTTTTGATTTTTCTATTCTATTCTAAAGCCTGTAGGGTCTGCCTTCAGGGCCAGCAGGTTACCAGCTTCCTCTGCAGAGCAGTGATAGGTATATGGACCGGTAGCCGGCTACAAAAAGCAGCGAGGTACTGGAGTGCTCTGGGAAAGGGTTCCCCACCTGGAAGTAACTGAGGCCTGCAGGGCAGAGCTGGGAAAGTGCCCTGCAAAGAACCCTTGCCGTGTGGAATAATGACTGCCCTGGGGCTAGAGGCTGAGCAGTGAGAGTTTCACTACCCCAAGCCAAAGACCGCCCTGGGGCTGTGGGTATTAGTAGTTGAGCAGTGAATGGCCCTGCAGGTATTGGAAGTATCTCTGCCCCAAGAAGCACAGTCTGCTCTGGAAGTTCTATTGCCCCAGGCTGAACCCCACTCTATGCAGATTAGAGGCTGCCCAGGCTATGCCCCCCTGCCATGTAGATTTTTAACTGCCCCCACAAAAGCCCCGAACTTCAGGATGTGGCTGCAGGGCTGTGTTACGGGTCTGCCTGAGTCACTTCGAGGTTTGAGTGGTTACAGCCAGATGTCATTAGGTTCTGGCGTTTTTTAAGAGTATTCTCTGTTTTAGACTTTAATTTCTCTGCCAATTTACTGCTTTGTAATCAAGGCAGAGCAGTTAGCCTATGGCAGAGTCGTCTCTATAACTTCTCTAGCCACAGAGATCACTCCCCACCCCTGGTCTGATCAAGATGCTAGTCTCTTGCTGCCTGTGCTAGTCTGTTCCTGGCCTTTCCAGACAAACCCTTCCTGCCTATCTTCCAGATTATCTTCGGCTGGTAAATTGTGTGCTTCTAACCTTCATGAATTTTAGTAGTGAAGAGCTATTTTTGAGGCTGAATTTAATAGTTGATTGTTAGGGGATGAGAGGAGCTTAGAAAGTTGTGTGTGCCTTCTCCGCCATCTTGGCTCCTCTGTTTTTTGTTTTAAAGTTTAAATTTTATTAGACAGTAATTGAATTTTCAGCTAAACCTTTGTTTTTCCAATTCTATACACTTGTCATGTCATTATTCAAGACAGGGTATTTTAGTCCACACAAATAAATGGTCAATTCTTAAGCAAATGCAGTGTATAAGGATAAAAGACTCTTATGTGTTTCCTGTTCTGCTATGTTATGATCCAACTAAATGGAGGTCACTAGATTTCCTTTAAGCAATGATATAATGAAGGATGCAATAATAGCTAAGGCCAGCTGAGATGTCAATAAGTTATTAATGGCAAAGTAATTTAAATTAATGGAAAACTGTATATATAACTTATGGGAAACCTTCATATATAAACACACTTTGATATATTTACTTTGAAGCAAGAAGATTTGATTTCTAATCTTGACTCATACATTTAGCTGTGTGTTCCTAGATAAGTCACTTATCCTCTTAGCCTCAATTTCCTCATCTGTAAAATATATTTCCCTTGCAGAGCTATTGAGGATCAAATGAGATAATATAATGTAAAACACTTTGCATGCCTTTAGGTATGCAAATAGGGCATTATATAGTACCCTATATAAATATTAGATATTTTCCCTCTTTGATACTTCAGTGTTTTCAAGTATGTAGATCCTCCCATCTAAGTGTTCTGACCCTACTTAACTTTTGTCCATGCCCTTGAAAAACTCTTCCATAGGAAATCTCAGCCTGCTAGGGATCTTTTTCTTGATCTCTTAATATTACATAATTAACAATGAAATATACAAGCTGTCCATCACTTATTCCTCTTTCAGGGGTACTTAATTGGCTCACTCTTTTCTGGTCATACAATTTTATAGAGATATCTTTATGCAGTTCTCTTACACATCTTCCCTAATAATGTGATGCAGCCTACTTATGCTCAACCAATGTCTTTCCATTTGCCTTTAGGTGCCCTTAAACTTCTCTTCTTCAGAAACTGTAATGTTTCTTAAGCCATATAAGTCATATAAGATCACCAAAATAATATAGTTGTCCATGTTCATACTGTATCAACTAAGACATATGTGTCTAGGAATTCTGTGGTGTTTTAAGTCAGTGCTATATTTGCCATATAGGTAATATCTGATTAACCTCAGATCTTATTTTACATCCCAATCACCAGGAAACCAAGACCTAGGTGAATAACTTTTCATCTGCTCTTTGCTGCCCTCTCTTTCCCCATCTTGAACACATACAAGGACAGTTTTGTTCTTTCTATCTTCACAGCATCTCTCACTTATGCTCCTTTCTCTCCATTCACAGCCACCATTCTATTGTAGGCCCTCATAACCTCTTTCCTGGACTATCATAATAGCTTCTTATTTTATTTCCCCTTCCTGAGTTCATTCTCCAAACAGATCCTATTCCAATCCACCCAGGCACTAAGTAAATTTTACTAAAATATAGAGAGGTCTGATCATGGCAGCCCAATCCCTCATTTAATAAACTTTAATATCTCAATTTTCTCTCTGTGATCAAATAGAAATTTTTCTCTTTGCTATTTAAATATTTCCTTTCATACCTCTTCCATTCTTATTCCATATTTTTCTTCTATGTGCCCTCTGTGTTCTAATCATACCAGCCTTCTTCTTGTTCCTCACACATGACCCTTCATCTCCATACCTTGGCACTGGATGTCCCCCTGCTTGCAGTGACCTAATTCTTCTTCTCTGCTTCTTGGAAACAAATTCTGGTTTCCTTAAGGCTCCATTCAAATGCCACTTTCTCTGGGTTTTTTCACTTTTCTCATCTAAGTTTATTTTCTGTCTTCTGTCTAAATCTTTGTCTTCTCAGAACATGAGTTTCTTGAAGGTATAGACTTTTGTTTTATCTTCATATATTCTGCTCTTCACCCACAATAAATGCCTCATAATTGCTTATTAGCTAATGGATGGATAGATAGTCCAAGGGGGACATTTTGAAAGCTTGAACTTGGATGATCAGTATCCAAGCAGAAAGAAATGGTAAGTGGAGAAAAATCACACATTATAAAGCTAATATAACAGCTAATTAAATATGAAAGGAGAGGGTCATGGATGATTCTGAGGTTGCAAACTTGGATTACAAGAAAGGGCAATGGTATCATCAACAAAAATAAGAAAATTTAGAGGAGGAAAAGAGTGCTGGGTTTGGTGCCAAAAAGCCTGAATTCTAATTTCAATTCTGATTTCCTCTGACCTTAGGGATATCATTTCCTCTCTCTATGCCCCAGTATCCTCATTAGGAAAATGAAGGAGTTGTGTCATATAAATTCTAAGCTCCCAGGAGTTCTGAATGAAGTAGACATTAAGTAATTAGGAAATAGAAGGAGTTAAGAGAGGACTGATGCCGATGAAATCAGGAGTCCAACAAAGTATGATAATATCTTTTACTTTTGAAATGTCCTTGTTATTGTATTCACCTTTGGTGTTTGCTAAAATTTTCCATAACAAGGTTGTTCCTTTATTTTGTTCTTCATTTTCATTTTTCATATTAAAGGCTAATGTCAAGAATATTATTTTTAACTTATCTGAAGGTAATAATGATTCTTAATTATCTTTATGGGAGATCATCAGTCTCTCTTCATTTTTTAACCGTTCAGTATTTTTGTATGGCAGTATTAAGCTCAAAAGGTAGTTAAGCTGTGAGCTTTATTCGATTCTCTTTAAGTGAATTCCCCAGAATTCTAATACTAGAATCACATAATTTTTAAGTTGGAAGGGTCCTCAGAGACCAATCTATACCCAAACTCCACTTCAGTATAGTCTCTGTAATTGTGAAAGACAAATCTAACACTTTTTTGTCTAATCTACTTTCTCATCAACTTTCCCTCCCTCTCATTTACCTCATGCAACTCAGCAGGCAGAATCAGGATTTGCAAATTTTTCTGGTTAGCATGAGACTAAGGAATATCTCAAAGTAATGGCTGTTTATGTATATGACTGTGTTTGTGTCCATCAAGTCTCTCTTTCCCTGACACCAATAGCCTCTGGCAAGATCAGAAGCAACACTTGTTTCAACACATCTCCACTTAGCTGGTCATGTGTGAAGGATGGACAGAAGAATACACAAGAAATTACTGTATGGTGAGTTGAAAACTAGAAACAGAAGCTGAGGGACAAAAGAAATGCTATGAGCACAATTTAAGTACAACTTTAATCTTCCTACAAATACAATATCAGCATCTGACAAAGCTGACTGATGTGTAGCAATAAAAGACAAAAGGAGGAGGTCATTCTTTTAGGAAAAGAGACAGAATCACAAATAGCTACAGACCTTGCAAAGTTGTGGCTATTATCAGGTTTAGTTTTCACATATTGATTACACTTATTTTTTTTTAATCATATGTTCTTATTGGGACAACTATATTGTCAGTTTCATCTTCAAAACCAAAGAACATTCATATAAATATGCAAAGAGGAGAAAAAAGTGTAAGCACATTAGGCAAGTTATTGAAAATTGAAGTTATTCAATTTATTTAATATTTGTAGAGCACATCCAAAGTGCCCTGCATTGTTTTCTATTAGAGTATTCCCTATAGAAAAGTCATGGAATGGATTTAAAATACCATTCAAACAGAACCACTGATAATTAGCCAAAACATGTAAACATTTCCAGTGTTAGGTTTTTAAATAAGTATATGTAAATGAAAACTCCTGGTAAAGATTTTGGGGCCTTTCTTTTGGGTTTACTGAAGGCTTCTGTAATAAAAATTGAATAGGGCTAAAGTGAAGTGATAGAAAAGAGGAAACCCTTATAAATGGTATGAAAAAAGCTTTCCAAAAATCTGATATAGTCTGGCCAAAATCAAATTAATTCAGGATCATACCTAAGTTTGGCCTGAAAAGAGGAATTAAAAAAAAAAAGAGAGAGAAACAAAAGTAATTATCTAGTCCTGCTGTTAGAATGGGCTCATATGGGCCTGGTTAGAATTTTGAGTTTGATGATAGTAATAAATACCATTTGTAGAGCACTTTGTAGTTTGTAAAGAATCTTACATACATGATCTCATTTGAGCTTCCCAAGAAGTAGATACTTATTCCCATCAATAGATATTGTTGTCTGAATTTTATTTGTGATGAAAATGACGCTCAAGATTGTTATAGAATAAAACACTTATGTTAGGATTAGGACTGTCCTTGTTCTCTGTTCATTGTGTCAGAAAATGGCATAGGCTGTCCAGGGAATACGAATCCCTAGGAGAATTTTGGAGAGAAATCTATTCTTCTCAGAGAAGGAAATGGCATACAGGACCAAGCAAAGAAAGTAAAGACTTAAGAAAGGGATTTGGTAAGGAAGCTTTTCATCGAATTCAAGCAATGGGAGATGTATGACTATAGTAGGTACACACAGCAAAGGGGCCGTGAGTTTGAGATATTTTGTGAAGTTAGAAACAGCAGGATTTACTACTTGCTTAGCATGAAGAACAAAGGAAAATTCTCAGTGAAAGTCTCAGTAGACAGAATGAAATTGTGAAAATAATTTTCAGTCTGTGTGCCATTTTTGAAGATGTTGAAAATCTTATCTTTTTAATATTTATGTTTTCCGATGCTTATGGACCTCCAATCAAGTAATGCTACACTTATGACAAAAATAGGTAGTATGATCCCCTCATGAAGCTATTGGCTTTATAGATCTTCAGTACATACCTTGATACCATCAAATACGCTTTTAAAAATGTAATTATGAAAGCTTCAAAATGCATTATCTCTTTTGATATTTTATTTCATAAATTCTGGTAAGGAATATTGTGAGTAATTCTAGTTTATTCTCCTTTGGAGTCTATCAATCATTTACTCTAATAATTAAAAGTCTTAGAATTTCTCACCGTTTGATCAACTCTAGAATTTTTTTTTATGGGATTTTTGCTAAACATGAAAACTCAACCTTTTTTAAATTAAAACATTTAAAGAAAGTGAATAAATTTATCTGAAATTTTAAAGCATATTGGTATTCTAGCAGAAAAATAGGAAGAGAAGATATCCCATGAACTGCATCATTTATAACTAACTCTTTTATTCAGTTTAATTCAGTGATCATTTATTAGCTACCTACAACATTCAGAAGCAAAAACAACACAGTGCCTATGGAAAGGTTGCTTACATTTGAGTAGGAAAATGCAATGTGTACATGGAGAAGTAAAATATAAAGTATATTCCTAATAGTGCAAGTATTTTTGATAGGAACAGATTGCTAACAACTGGATGAGATAGGAAAGGTTTCATTAGAAAAACCTCTTTATTCATAATTAATTGCATCTGAATGAGGTTTGATAATTCTGTCTAATCCTAGATAGATGGGTACATAGATTATGATATGTGTATGTATATGTATATATAGTATATATGTTTGCATGTAGATGTTCATTTTTCTTCATTTTAAAATTTAGCAAGGAATGGTTGGTTAATATATAGGTATTCTTATTTAACTTAAATGATTATAAAGAAGCTTAACTAAGTGTTACTATAACTACTATTTCTTTCAATTATTTGCAAGTCATATGCACAATAGCAAAAGTTGTTTATCAATATAGTATGAGATAGGAGGACTTCTATCACTTCATTAAAAGGATGAATTGCCTTTATAAATATATTTAATTTTAATACTCTACTAATGCTGTTTTCACTGTTATCTTTAATAGTTATATCTCCTTAAAAATTATAAACTCAGTTCTTGGAACTAATATATTGTAATAAAAAAAAGACAGAGATTGAATTTAGAAAGAACACCAAAACCATTGTGATTGTTAAACACCTAATTATAATAATAGATTTCAAAACATCTTTATCAGAGTCATGAAATCTGTATCTTAAGATAAATTGTATTGGTGTGGAAGCAGTTATACTCTGCTAAGGACACCATTGATTCTTGGAGCTTTTGAAGCTACAAAACAATTTTGTGATTTTCTCCTCTCATGTAAATGTTATGTTATTTAGCTGAGGAGAAAGTAATAATAGGGACATGCTTAGTCCCTTCCCTTATTTGGTAAAATCTTGTCACTTAATTCAGTGATAAAAATGTTGAATGACCACTTGAAACCTCGTGACATATTCTAGCTATGTGGTTGTGTCTCTCAGGTTGTATTTATTTGAAAATCTATTTAGGCTGAGGAAATGAAGTCAAGAGCCTTTGAGAAACAAGTATTTAAGTATAAGGCAGGTGCTCTGATTAAATTATTCAACCTACTTCACATCCTCATCCTCTCCATACTGAGGGAAAGAGCAGCATGGAAAATGATTTTTCTAATCTGGGATTTAGAATTAGGTTGCATATTTTGTTGATGAAGAAAATGTAAGGTTCAAAATGGACATTAGACATTTTAGATTAGAAAGAGGAAAGGAAAGTAATGAGCCCTATTTCTAAATGAATTTGAAAAGCAATCTGATTTTAGTTCTTGCAATGCAGAGCAAATAAAATAAAAACTATCGTACTTTATTTACTAACCGATGAATTGAATTGTCCGCCTTTTATTACAGATATAAAGCAAAGACTATGAAGAGACAATCATTTTTGTAGCTATCAGACTTTCAGTAACATATCTCTTGTGGTTTAAATAACAGATAGTTTAAGTGTTTTTCCATTACCTTCGTGTAAATGAAAAATGCATAAAATATTTTAACAAGGCAAAGTAATCCAAGGAGATTGTTATTTTGTGTTACAAATTAGGTTATTTCTGTCATAAAATTAAAGAAAAAAATCAACGTAAGGACATTTCAGCTTAATATCATTTACCAGAAGGAACATGTAACAGATTTAATGAGCTAGCAGGTCACCTGAATCCAGCTGTTTCCGACCAGCTTTATGAAACGGAGAATGCAGCTAGCAGTAGGAGGTAAGCATTATTACAAGCTCTCAAGGAGTTACAAAATCGATTTCTGCTTGAATGAATTAATTTAGATTATCAATTTATAACCAGCTACACGAATCCCATCAACTCAACAATTCAGTGAATGATCAGGTTCATCCCTTGTAAGAGCTTAACAATTAGAGGGTCCATATTAGCTTTGTAGCTATCTTCTGTCCTACAGTGTTACTAGTCAAGTTACTAGGTTTGACAGGAAGAAAAGGAAAATGTTTGCTCGAGTCAATTGCAGATGTAAAATACAAAAAGAACCCCAAAACAACAACAACAACAAAAAACACACACACATACACACATTCTCCAAACATTAAAATACAAATAATGTTCGTATATTTGTCGGTTGGAATTCTAAAAGATCCTCCAACCTTGTGATTTTAATGCCAACTTGTTCTTTTTAATTTTTTTTTCAAAAACAATAGAATAGGATATTAAAATCAGCAAAAGAGCTTTCAGAGGCGATTTAAATTTTTATTTCTTTTTTAAACTGTTACTGCCCAAATTTTATATTTGGGCTTAGCCTTTATTAAAAGCTTCCTTCCCTACCTGTGTACTCTCATAGCTCCTAATTTTGTGAGTTTTCAATGTTTATTTTGCAAATTAAGCAGTCAGAAAATGTATACCTTTGATCTAATCATAACAGATGTATGCTTAAGATTTGTAACAGATACTGCTTAAGAATTGTAAAAATGTATCTTTAAAGAAAAATTCTGTATCTTGAGCACTCTTTTCAAGTTGACTTCCATCACCTAATTTGGTGGTGAAATTTCTAGAGAAAATTTCCACTCCAAGCCAAGTAAACAAGATGCTGATAGGGACAGTTTTCTTTAGTGCTATCTATCTTCAGAGAAAGAGGTCTGATGAACGGAATGAAGCATACTCAATTTTTTTTTTTTTTTTTTTGCTTTCTTTATTTTTTTGCTTTTTAATTTTAGTTTTTATTGTTTTTGGTTTATTGTTTCGGTGTTTTTTGTAGGTGTTTTTTTTTGGGGGGGGGCAACATGACAAATAAGGAAATAAGTTTTACATGACTTCGCATGTAAATTGATATCATATTACTTGCCTTCCCAATGGGTAGGAATGGGTAGGAATGGGTAAGGAGAGAATTTGGAATTTAGCTTTTTAAAAATAAACATTAAAAGCAAAGAAAGAAAAAATAAAAAGTTTTTTCTGTCCCTTTTATTCTTAAAAATTGAGACCACTTGTAATATCATATAACTGCTTGTAGACATTGAAATAAATACTTTTTTAAAAAATAAATATTGTACCCAGGTGAGAAAGAAAGTATTAACTATTGTCTCTTTTATTCCCAGAGTAAATGGGCAAAATGGGCAAAATCTTGAAAGTGTTATAAACTCCCCCTTTGCAAAGGATTCAAATAGATCTGTCACAAGAGCCCTCTTTACCATTGTTCTTCTTCAGTCAACTCTTCCTGAATCTATTTAAATTTTCTTGGTACAGATACTAGAGTGGTTTGCCATTTTAAAAGAAGAACTGACACAAAAAGGATTAAGTGATTTACTCAAGATCACAATTAGTAAGTGTATGAGGCCAGATTTGAACTCAGGAAGATAAGCCTTTCAACTCCAGGTCTGATGCTTTATCCACTGCATCACTTAGCTACCCCTCTCTACCTTTAGACACATATTTTCTAGAGTCATTTGGGTGGAGCAATGGATGGAGCACTGAACCTATAGTCAGGAAGATCCTGATTCAGATCCAGACTCAGGCAATTTACTAGTTCTGTAATCCTGACTTAACCTACATATGCCTCAGTTTTCTTAACTTTAAAATGTAGATGATAGTATGACATAATCCTCAGGGATGTTGTGAAAATAGGATGAAACACTTGTAAAGTGTGTTACAACCTTCAAGTGCTATATAAATGCTAACAATTCTCAGATCTTAAAAGGCTATGTAGACTAATGTGGAAATATGTTTAAAATTATTGAATGTGTATAACCTATATAAGATTGCTGTCTTGAGGAGGAAAAAGGTAAGGGAGGGAGAGAGAAAATAAAAATGATTATTGAAAACTCGCTTTACCTGCAAAAGAAAAAAATAAAATATTACTGAAGGGAAAAAAAAGAATAAAAAAGGCTTCATAAATGCTTTTATTGTTCTTATTATTAGCTCTACTACTACCACCACCACCCACCCACCCCAAAATTCTAACCTAATGATAGCCTAGATGTTATCTGTTCCCTTCCTCCCCCAATAGGAAGGAATTATTAATTCCTAAACCAAGAGATGCCTAATTCTTCAATAAAGTCAGTCATGACCCAATTAATTATTTCCCTTTGTATTATGGATGTACTACAGCTATCTGCTCTCCTAAGCCCCTTCTTCATCTTGATGCTACATCAGGAACCTTAAAATGAGTAACATGTAATACCTGTTAAACTTTGTAACCATCCACATCATTGTCACTACATGCTGTGATTTATTACAACCATAGAAAGGGTTTCAAAAGTCTCCATACAGTTTTAAGCTAGCTTAAATATCCAGCAATCACTATAGCACTTTAGGGTTTGCAAAGTGCTTTACAAGTTTTAAGCTAGTTTAAAAGGACACCAAGACTTTTGAAACACCCTACATAGGAATAATGCACAATTTTTGAAGTACTTTCTTCACAGCTACTCTATGAATTGAAGGTATTATAAATACCATTTTCTCCATTTCACAGACCTTTTATTCACTGAAGAAGTGTTTTTTGTGTTTTTCTTAATCACTAAATATAAATTTATTAAGGGATATAAAAATTGAAGCCTTTGTTTTTTTCCTGACCTTATTCCTTCATTTTCTGTATTTCAAAACAATGTTTCCATAATAAATACCTTTATTTATAATATTTATTATATATTTATTTATCAAATACCTCTCTAAGCCCCTGTGCTTTTTAACTCTTTTTAATGTGTTCATGAATCCATGAGGGCAGAGATTGTCTTTTTGTTTCTTTTTGTATTTTCAATCCTTAGTATGTTTCTTGGCACATAGTGCTTAATACTCATTTCCTTTCCTCCTCCTCACAACTAGAATGTAACAGTAACTTTGTATCTTTCTCAAGTTTATCCTCTCTATTCAAGAATGTACATTTGGTTCCCAGTCACCCACCAAAAAGATACTGATCCTCATTTTGGAGCTTTTTTTTTTTTTTAATCTTTCAATGATGTGATTTTAATGCTATTTTTATTCTTGGAGATTTAAATCTGGATAAATTTGTTTTCATGTCAATTACTATAGTTCAGTCATTAGTAATGTTTTCTTTTTAGCTCAGATTAATAAATTTCAACATTATCCCCTTTTGATTAGTCAGCCCTGTTAATTATAATTATGGATTTCCATACAAATTCATTTCAGCAATGGCAACTGCTGTTATTTATCAGAATTGGCAAATTGAAGAGCTCTACCAGAGCATAGTCTGTTTTCTTGACTCTCTATATACTTGTCAACTACCCAAAATTTAGGCTGAGTCTTCTGAACTTTTAAAGTTCCTTGTGCCCTACAGTTGATTCTAGATTTTTTAAAGCTGTATGAATTAAGCGCAGGCTTTGACACACCCTTCCAAGTTGAACAGAATTTTAAGATCAAAGCCCAGCAATTGACTTTTTCTCTTATTTGAGAAGTTGCTTAGTTTTAGACAGAACTTTATCACCAGAAGGTTGGAGGTGATGAAATTCATTCATTCATTTATTTATTTTACCTAGCAAATCACAGAGACCTCATTTGTGGCCCAAGGTCCAATCAATTGGGAATTTTTCAGTTCTCCTGTGCTATGCATTTGCCAGTGATGTATATCAAATCTGAGTTCCTGTGAAAATCTTTATGACTTTAATCTTTAATTATTACTCTCATTGTCTATAACCTTATTTGAACACAATGAAAAAATGTCATGAGCAGAGGTGGAGAGAGAAGACTGAGCACATTGTTTTCAAGGAACAGAATCATTTCTCTGATTAAATATATGTAGGTAAATAGTGGAAAATAGAATTCAGTGAGATATAGCAAGGCTATATAACCAATTTTACAAAGATTCTCCAAAGCAAGTCAAGGAAAAAAAATGGTAGAGAATTATTAGTTTTTGAGCTACCAAAAAAAAAAAAATCTTAACTATTAACAAAAAGACTGTTATTGAATATAGATCACCAATTAGTCAAATAGATGATAATCATGGGATACTTAGAACTCTTCTAGGATGATTAAAGTAATTAATGATTAAAGTAATGTTCTGAGAAAGTGTCCATAGGTTTCAATGTTAAAGTGCTCATGATGCAAAAAAAATTAAGAACCTCTGTCTTTGAGGAACTAAGGAATGGCAAATATAGTCATAAATAGAAGAGACCTTTAGCATTATTCTAATTCAGCCAATACCTAAACAAATTACCTCTGTAACATCACCAACAAGTGATTCTTCAACACTACTTGAAAATCTCCCATGATTTGGAAGCCCATTTCCTGCCAGAACAGCTCATTTCATTTTTGGCTACTTGTTATTATGATTTTTTTTCCTTTTATGAAGCCAAATAATGTGTTTCTTTAATTTTGAAGCATTACTCTTAGTTCAATTCTCTGAGACTAAGTTGAAATCTATCACGACTTCTCCATGACAACTCTTCATATACCCTAAGTTTTCCCTTCTCCAGATTTTAAACATCCTATTTTCTTTAATTGATCATTGGATGGTATGGTTTCTAGTCATTTTACCCTCTTGACTTTTCTCCTATGAAAGTGTTCCACTTTTGCCAAAGTCCTTCCTGAAATGGGATAGATTAAACACAAGCTAAAATATTCAAGAAAAAAATACAACATAGCTTGATTTCCTCCTGTGTTGTCCATAAAATAAAATTGATTAGCTCTAGTTTTGCATTGATTTGCATGCAGTATTTGGGTGGTATTTCAATTTATAATAACTATCGAGTACTTTTCTACTGCCTTCTATTATAATTTGACTCTGATCACAGTGGCAGCACCTCTTATTCCCCCCCCCCTCCCCCAGATGGCAGAATGGCCAGTAGATGTTAAATATATTAAAATATAAATTAGATACACAATAAATATACATGACCAAACTGTTATTTTGCTGTACAAAAAGAATCAGACTCTGAAATATTGTACAATTAGCTTGTGAAGGAAATCAAAAATGCAGGTGGGCATAAATATAGGGATTGGGAATTCAATGTAATGGTTCTTAGTCATCTCCCAGAGTTCTTTCTCTGGGTGTAGCTGGTTCAGTTCATTACTGCTCCATTGGAAATGATTTGGTTGATCTCGTTGCTGAGGATGGCCAGATCCATCAGAACTGGTCATCATATAGTATTGTTGTTGAAGTATATAATGATCTCCTGGTCCTGCTCATTTCACTCAGCATCAGTTCGTGTAAGTCTCTCCAGGCCTTTCTGAAATCATCCTGTTGGTCATTTCTTACAGAACAGTAATATTCCATAATTCTATGGAAATTCTATAAATACAAATTTGCACAACAAGAAAAGAGATCACAAACTAATGTGTATAGCAGTATGGAAAGAAGACAAAGAAGGCCATAAATTCCATGATTAGAATAATTAAAGAGAAAGGAGCAAAGTAAAAAATTAATCACCATCAGGTAATATATATAATCACCACTATAGTTCCAAATTTTCAGTTAACTAAATACCCTTCAATTTAAAATGTGGATCTATTCTCCTATGTATAGTTTGCATAATTTGCCTAGCAGACTCTTATAATCAGAATGTTACAATTAAGAAATATGCTAATTAGAGGTTTATAAACCAGTGCAGGTGTAGCCATTTTTCTAATGTGATAATGCTATCATTAATATTTCTCCCTTTTTACTCCTTCTCTTCCATATTTTCTCTCTAGTAGTCTTATCTTACTCCCCTAAAGGTACCAGTGAATAGTTAATGGAACAATATTTGCCCTTGCTTTCTCCCATTAAGTAGTTTGGTCTGAAATCTACATTCATCAATTTAGCATTACAGTATAAGTTATTGCTTCTTTTATCATAAAGCTTTAATGTTGGCGATTTGCTGGAAGTTATTTTGTTTGTCACAAAAGAAATGATTGGAGATAAGTTTTGTTGTTAGGCACCATCATTTCAAGATTTTCAAACATAAGTTGATAACTCTTTTGACCCAAATGTCTGAATACTAGTCAAAAATAATTTCAAATAATTATTTTAAAAATCCAGAGACATTTCTTATAGTATCACATTAAAGAAATATATTCTCTGACTAGTGTTTGAAGCTTCTTTTCTTGAGTTTGAACTGTACCTAAAGTATACCTGAAATATACTATTGTGACTAGGTTTGTTTGACAGCTTTGGACTATAGTCAAAATTTGCTGAATGGTTCCACAGCCTGCTCTCTATCCTTGAAAGAGAGTCTATTTTTACATGATTATTAATGGTAGAGAATTGTTTATATCATTTGGACAAGTTCTTGTACTCTTGGATATAGTTCTGCAAAGTATTTACCATTTGTTTTTTAATCTAAAGTATATATGAGAAGAAATTATACAAATTGGTTTATTTTATTTCTGTGGTATGAACATAAACATTCCTATATTGATTGTTTTGTACTCCCTATTTAAAATATATTTAGATTTAACTTTGCTAAGGCACAGGTTGGACCATGTCACCTCCCTGCTCAAAAAACTTCATTTATTTCCTGTTTCCTCTAAGATACAAACTATTTAGTGTAACATTTAAAGTTCTCTAAAATCTTGTTCTAGCATTCTTCTCCAACTATATTTCCCCTTAGTGCATACAACATTCCAACAAAAACTAGACAGCCTACTTTTCTCTGAATTCAACTTTCTACCTCGCATTTGTAGACAAGCTTTTTCTCTTGCCTGGAATATAGATCCTCTTCATATATGCCTTTTGGAAACTTTATTTATTCAAGGAAATATCAAATACCATTCCTCCTGTTTATAGCTTTCCTTTTAGATGAAAGTATTCCTCTCCACTCTTCATTCCTTTCATTCTGTTTACTTATATACACAGTATATAAGTAGTATACTTATCCTGTAGTAACTTCCCACCACACCAGTCAGTAGAATGTAGGTTTCATAAGGATAAAACTACTTTACAAGATAGATATGTAAATGTTTGTTTAGATTGAATTTAGTAGGATTGTCAATAATTCTGAACGACTTAAAAGAAGAGTGAGTTCTCTAACTCAGTCCATTCTTTCTTTTGCTATTAAAAAGTAAAACAGGCCTAAAACTGAGGTGCAAAAAAGTTAAGTGATTTGCCAAGGGGTACAGAGATAACAAGTGGATCAATAAATATAATATATCCCAACAATAATAATGTTATTGAGCAAATGATACAGATATGAATTCATATCTGTTTTATTAAGGAGAAACCAAGGTAATTATTTAGCACCCTTTTCCATCTTCCCCTCCAACATTAGAATACAGACATTTTATAGCTAGTCTTCTTTAAGAGTCTAAGTTAGCTTTATAGAGACTTTATATTTTATTAGTTTTTGCAAATAGATTCTTAGAGTCATTATTTTTCTGTTGATTGATATTTTTGCACACAAATAGGAGTATTAGTTACTTTGGATCCAGCTTTAAAATAATGTTTCCAATTTCCCCAAATTATTCCCATGTCATTCTGCTTTTAAAATAATTCTTGAGGGTCATTCTTGTTAGTAACTCTAACCAAATTTAATTTATCCAAAGTAGTCATAGCTTCCTGGTAATTAATCTGTCAGTATTAACATTTTCGTCTGGGTTGGGCATTTTCCTCCATTTTGATTATTTGTTTAATCAAATTGCATACCACTGGTAGGTTTTATTCTTTCTTAAACGGAGGAAAGATCTTTTTTTTTTTTAATTTTCTTAACTCTAAAGATAATCAACAATAATTTTTCAGGCATATGTTTCCAGTTTATTTTCTGTTGGCAAAACCTTTGAATGTAGTCCCAAGTGCTTACCTTAACTACACCTCATAGAGGTTGTAAATACCTCTTCTCAGCTGCATTGCAGTTAGAGACAGCTCTGGCAGCAGTCTGGGATGGGCAAATGACCTCAAAATCCTGAGGGCCTATAGCAGCGGTGTTCCACATTATTGATAGTAGCAGAGATATTGACAGTCTGTGCTTGGAAGGAAAATAGGAGTTTGATATGACATATTGTGTGTCTCAGCAAGACTCATAAATAATTTTGACAAGTTTTTGTATGCATGGGAAAGTCCTTGATTCAGCCTCCCATAAAAATAAACTTCTATTATGGAATGTATTTGTCAAGTGGCTGCGTGATGGATGGAGCTGCGTTTACCCCTTGGCAGTTCGATGAGTTTTAGATGCACAGCTTACCAGAGAGGATTTACGGGCAGTACAGAAATAATTATTCAGTATGAAATGCATAATTCCTGTACCTGAATTTTCATTTTTTATTATATTTTGTCTGTTGCATTTTGGTCTTTAAGACAAAAGGCCTTGCCATTTGCATCAGAGCTATTGCTTTTTTGCGAGGTTTTCTGTTGAGTTGTATGTAGCTGAACAAGCTACATTACCCCAGACCTTTCCCAAACTTTGCCATTCTTAAATTGAATATGTTCATTTTTTTTTAGATTTGTTAGAAAGAAATATTTAAAAGATTGTTTATGGACTATGTCTATAGGTTTATCTGTATTGTTTATTAATTTATTATTTTGGGATATTTAGACACCCTCATCTCTGTTTCAGAAAATAAAATAAGAAGTCCTTGTCTCTCTTCTGCCAAGCCAAAAGCTTAAAACAAAACTTTTAAATGATATCTGGTTAAATTCAAAGTATGGGTTAGAACCCTGGAGTAAGTTGGAAACTGTAGAAAACACACCATCTTTTTCAGGACATTAAAGTATTGGTCAGAATTTTGATTTAAATTGTTTGTGAAATTATATTCAGAGAGCCTATAAGATATAATGTACTTATCAATCTGCAGTTTTTTTCAGTTGCTATGGTAGTTCAACAGAATTAGGGTACATGTCTTGATAAACTGCACTTGTTTGACTATGAGACTTGCCTAATGTGTCACAGAATATCAAGTTTGGAAGAGACCTCGAGCTTGGGGCAGCTAGGTGGCACAGTGGATAAAGCACCAGCCCTGGAGTCAGGAGGACCTGAGATCAAATCTGACCTTAGACACTTAACACTCCCTAGCTGTGTGACCCTGGGCAAGTCACTTATCTCCAATTGCCTCGGGGGGGGGGGGGAAATCATCTTGCTTAACCTTATTCTTATGAATAAGATTCACCTATATAATGGGCTCTTTATCTAGTCTTTGAAGATCTTCAGTGAAAGGAAATCCATTTTCTCTTCTAGCAATCCATTGCACTTTTATATAGCTCTTATTGCTAGTAAATTCTTCAGGAGTTATGGAAAAAATCTAATCCCTTTGACAGTTCTTAAAATACTTTTACCCTTTCCCCTTTACACCCACTTCCCTAATCTACTTTTCTCCAGACTAAACATCCCATCCATTTCTAGTGGGGGGATGTTACTATTTTCAAGGCTCTTGTGTTCAGGGTTCTAGGCTGTCTCCATGAAGTCTGAGAATTGAAGTAAAGATAATGGTTTTATTCTCCTGGCACAAGCCATCTTCTGTCTCCCTAAGAGTGTCATTCTGCTTCTGGATACACAGCACTGAATAAACAAATATGCTAAGTGAAGTATAAGTGGCTATAGATATTGGTGCATCATGGTTGAGGTTTCACATCATCAAGAACAACTTTGCCAAGCATAAATTCTCCCTCCTCCCATAATGTCAGGAGTAGATTTTGCCCAGATGGGTCAATTCTTCCTTTAAGACCATTTGCCCCAGAATTTTTTTCCCCTGATTTCTTTAGTCTTTCCCATTTGCTACATTTTTTATGAGCTTAAATTTTGGGATATCAGTAAAGGAAATTCAAAAAAATCTTTCTTGCCCTTTTATAGTGTCATATTTAGCGCTAAAAGGGGCTTTTACAGAATATAGCCCAGTCCCTTCATTTTACAGATGGTGACTAAGGTCACAGCCAATAAATGGAAGAACCTAAATGTCTGTGTATTCTGTACCTTTGGTAATTCCAAGATAAACAAAATTTGGACTTTTCCTTTTACAGATTCCCTTTGGAGAATAGGAATTATAGAACCATAGAATCTTAAGGTCTATAAGGGGTCCTTAGATATTATCTAATACAACCTTTCAATTCACACATGAGGAAACTGAAGCACAAAGACTAATAACTTTCCTAAGGAAGTTAAACTGGTTAATGACAGTCAGTTAATCAGTCAATAAACATGTATTAAGTGCCCAGAGCTGGATTTAAAACCCATGTTTCCTGATCCCTAACTTAATTTTCTCTCTACTTAGAACATGCATCTTTGTTTTAGAAGGGTTAGCTGTATTCCTAGTTTGCTCTATTGTGATAGGATAAAGATGCTTGAGTTGGCATAGTGGAAAGAACACTAAACTTAAACTTAAAACTTAAAAATAGGAGAATCTGATTTTTAACTCTGCTTCTTACCATTAAAGTGCTCATGGGACAGGCCGTTACCCTCATTAGGTCTCAGTTTTAGACTTAATGTCTATTTGGTGTCATTAATATCAGAAATTCTAAAACTTTGTTTCTGTTATCCAAATAAGGTAATGTACCAAAAAAGTTTTTGTTAGTTATAAAGCACCATTGTAAATATAAAGCATTATTCTTAGATACATATGATACAAATTAGGCTAATATTGGTGTGGGCAACAAATTAACTTAAACAGATTAATAATGGGAAAGAATCCTTGGTATTGATAGAGCCTTATTTACACAGAAAGTGTAAATCATTTTTGCAAGAAAACAATTTGATGAGATTTAAGGCTAAAAATTGAAGAGATTTAGGGTTAATCCAGGGCCTGAGCTAGAGGAGAACAGCAATTTAGAATCAGAAATTTTATGACTGGAAAATAACTTGGAAATTATTTTTCAATCCCCATATTTTACAGATAAGTAAACTGAGGTCCAGAAAAAAGAAATAATTTGCTATTTTGTAGTTAGTAACAGACTCTTGTCTAAAACAAAGATTCCTGAATTTCAGACTATTGTTCTTTCTGTTGAATTATGCCTTGTTATCAGGAGAAACATAGTTCAGGTGATCCTAGTAAGGATTTCATGGAGCTACAGGGAGAATAGTTTCAGCCTAACTTTTAGGATTATGCTTTGTAGATGTCCAGCAAACAATTCAACAAACATTTATCAAGTACCTATTATATTTATGCTCAGTGCTAAACTCTGGGGATACAAAACCTGAAACTTACATTCTATTTGGAATATACCACATATATTTATAAATAAAATTTAATTTGAGCACGGAAAAAGCATTAATATTGGAAAGTAGTAGTCAATTGTTTTTTGTCTTGGATATCCTAGCTAGCCTAGTGCATTAGATTGAGCATCTTGCTTTCTTAATCAAGACTTTGTAGACAGAGCTTTGTTGCCTTGGAGATGTAAAGTAAGGAGTATTCTTTATGAGCACATGTCTAGATTCCCAGGCCATAGCCATTTTCATCATACCACTCTGCTTCTAGCCTTAGAACTAAGAAATTTGAGTTTCAACACTGACATTTGCCAAAACGTGAACTTCAACATCTGTCTATCCACACATAAAGATGTATGCTACATTTTTATGAGGAGAACATTTGGGTAAATTACAAAATGCTGTAAACATGTGAAGAGGAGCTGTTAAGCATTCATTGAACACCTTGTATTTACTCAGTATTGCACAAAGTCCTATGGGGCATGCCAAAAAAATTTAAGACAATAATCTCAAAGATCTCAGTGACTCAATTAGTAGAAATTTGTACATGATGAAATGTCCAAGTGGTTTGGATAGTAGATAATCAAGGAGTTTTCAGGAAGGAAAGATAGTTTTAAATTTAAGAGAAAAATTCATTATAAACTAGAGTGGACATGGAAGATTTCAATGGAGGATTGGAATTTGAATTTGCCTCTTTATGTAGCTCTAAGAATAATTAGAACAAAGGCACAAAAGGAAGATAGATAATAGCATTTTCAAGCAGAAATGTTCTTAACTTAGTTTGAATTGGGAGTAATAAAGGTTTGAATAGATATGGTGAGGCAAAAGTAGAAAGATTCTCACTAAAATTTCCAGTCAGGCGAATCCTTGAGGTTTTAAAGCAGAGAATAGTATGAAGAAAGTGTTATGATCAGAGGAGCTGGTTCTCTGCTAATCTCAATGTTATATAAATGAACCAAATTAGCCATTTGAGTAAAAGTTTTAAATTTAAAGTTTCACTCATTCTGCCACCAGATATATTGTTTGCAGTTGGTCTTTTTATTTTCTTTCTTAGATTTGGCAATAATAATATTATCCTATTAAAATGTGAATCTTTAAGAATTTAATAGTAAATTAATAATGTAATCTGGGAAACTAGCTTAAAATCACAATCCAAACTGTACCCAAAGGCATGTAAGATCATGCATATCCTTTGACCAAGCAATACCACTACTAACTCTTTATTCCAAAGAGATAAAAAAAACAAATAGGAAAAAGACCCATATGTGCAGAATATTTATAGAGCTCTTCTAGTGGTAGCAAAGAATTGGAAATTATGAGGTCCATCATTTGGAGAATGGCTGACCAAGTTATGGTATATGACTGGGATAGAATAGTATTTTGCTACTATAAGTAAGAAATGATGAGCATGAAGCTCTCAGAAAAAAAACTGAAAAAACTTACTTGAAATGATGCAAAATAAAGTGAGCAAAACCAGGACAACAGTTTTCACAGCAATTACAACATTATACAACGATCAGCTGTGAATGACTTAGCAATTCTGAGAAATGCAGTGATCTAAGACAATTCTGAAAGACTTACAATAGAAAATGCTATTCATCTCCAGAGAAAGAACTGATGGAGTTTGAATGCAAATTGAAGCATTTTTTTTATTTTATTTTTTTTCCCCACATGACTAGTATGGAAATGTTATGTATGACTACATGTGTATATGTAGTCATATGTATAATCTATATCAAATTTCTTGCCTTCTCAATGAGAATGAAAAAGAAGAGAATTTGGAACTTAAATTTAAAACAACAACAACAAATGTTTAAATTTTTTTATATGTATAGGGGGGAATAAAATATTAAATATTTTTTCAAAATAAAATGAAATAAAATCACAATTCAGTTATAGGCATAATTAGGATGCTTATAGAAACATTAATTCAAATACACTAAACTATTATTCTGTGTCATTTTGTAACAATATTTTTAATCCCAGGGGAGTCGGGACTGCCACAGAAATTGCAAAGGATGATCACAGCTAACTAGAGCTAGAATCCTTAGCATTTTTGTTGGTGTTAATAGTCATTATAATAGTCAGTATAAATCTCATTTCACTCTTTTCCTCCCTATCTTAAAAACCTAGTAGTGAAGGCTAGAACTGTGCCAGTTTTGGAGTATCTGCAGCATCTGTAAGAAGTGATATTTTGTATTTGCATGGGTGATATTGGTGAGAGCTGTCAGGATAAGAAAGATGAATGGGGTAATAAGGAATATTTCATTGCTCGTAGGATTATTCAACAACATATACCTTCTGCTGGCCTTAAAGTCACACAGGTAATATCAAGAATCAGGTGTCAACCAAAAAGCTTATTCTGATTGGCCATAGCTGCTTAGCAAATATACACAGTAAATGTTTAGTAAGACCTCTGTTGAATAAATATAAAATTATTTTTATTTCAATTTATAATCTTTAATATAAAATAATATTTATTTTAATGGCAGTAGTTGTACAAACTGCTTCTCAAATTTCTATCTGGAGCACCTTTTGAAAAGATTTCTAAAGATATGTTACGTAAATTAATGGCTTATTAATTGTCAATTCACATTTACATTTAAATATAATCTTCCCTTATGGAAGATGTTTAATAAAAACATAAATAAATTCATATGCATTTAATACAAACTTTGAACTACCTTTGAACCTAGGTAGAATCTCTCTACACGTCTAGGCATTTATAAAAGTATATATTACATATATCTTACTTGCTTAAATACATTTATATCTGTTTTTAAAAAAATTAGTTGTCTAGAAAAACAAGGTATTACCTGACTACTTTAGGTAATCAATTACCCCTATAAAACTTTTAAAATATATTTTGGTTGGTTAACAAGATGCCTGCCACACTAGTGGTCAATATCCGATCAATACTTTCTGTTAATGGCGTTTTTCAGACACTTGAATTTTAATCCCTATTACGCTCTCCTTCTCTAATAAGAGCCCCCAAATAGTTTTTTCCCCAAAAGAAAAAAAATTGTGACTTAATTACTAGAAAGCCTATCCTACCTCCCACTGTTAACTTTTAAAAATCTAATTTCACTCAGTAAACATTTATTAAGCTCCTACTATTTACCAGGCACAGTGCTAAGTGCTAGATTTAAGCTAATCAAAGCAACAAGATTAGAATTATTTTCTTGTAATCATCATATAGTAACATTTTATTTCTTATTAGAGTGCAGCTACCCTAAAACATCTTAAGTGAACTGAAAAGAATGACACAGTAGATCTAAGTATAAAAAGTTTTGCCTTTTTAGTTTACTGTAGAATTCGGTCATTGTAATTTATCTTTAATTTGGTGTTGAGGAAAGAGAAAATAAGATAATTTCCAAGAATGGTCTTTTTTCCATACAATTGGACCTGTACTTTTTTCTAAATTCACCATTCTTAGAGATTCTTAGTTTTACAAATTAGCTTAATATCTCTAAATTTAGTGACCATATATTTTTAAGATGGTACAATGATGATCAGCATAAGACTACTGGTTACTGTAATAATAGGAACAGAACACCTAATTCTCTCATCTACATTAGATTTTCTGGAAAAAAAATAAAAGCTCTAATTTAATTTTTTCTTTTTTTTCTTCCCTCCCTCCCTCCCTCCCTCCTCTCCTCTCCTCTCCTCTCTCTCTCCTCTCCTCTCCTCTCCTCTCCTCTCCTCTCCTCTCCTCTCCTCTCCTCTCCTCTCCTCTCCTTCCTTCCTTCCTTCCTTCCTTCCTTCCTTCCTTCCTTCCTTCCTTCCTTCCTTCCTTCCTTCCTTCCTTCCTCCTTCCTCCCTTCCTCCTTCCTCCTTCCTCCCTTCCTCCCTTCCTCCCTTCCTCCCTTCCTCCCTTCCTCCCTTCCTTCCTTCCGTCCGTCCGTCACAAAAATTTACTAACTTGTTATTAGGACAATAATTTCTAAAAGAGAACAAGGGGTTCATAAATACAAATAATATTAGATACTTTTTTTTTTTTTCTGAAGCAATTGGGGTTAAGTGACTTGCCCAATTTTATTACTCAATGTTCAGTTCTATTTATTTTGTCTGTAATTGAATACAAAGGCATTTTGCCTATGCTTCAGATCATCTATGTGGGAGTCAGGATGCATATTTAATGCCTGATTTAAAAAGAAAAATGGATGCATTGACATGTGAGCAATTTTAGGAAAGTGTGTTCCATGTAAATTCAAATAAAGAATTTTGGCAAAACTTGTTTTCTCCTTCCTAAAGAATGGTAGATGTTTCACAACAGGATTTTTTACAGATCCATATTTACAAAGTTATGAATACTTGCTTCTTCCTACCTCTTCCCCCACTCCCAACTTTCCTACTCAAAGACAGATCCAAGTGGTAACAGAGAAAAGAATCTTTAACACTTTCTAACACTCTTTTATTTTTCTCTGTCCCTCTCTAATAAAAGCCCCCAAACAGTTTTTATCTCATAAGAAAACAAAAGTGGCATAGTTACTGGGGGAAGCAAAGCCAACAGAAATGTTTTCTGGATCTGTGCCCATAAAACAAGGTGAAAAACAAAAGCATTCATACTGAGTGAAAAGTATGTGAATTTGAGAGGATTGGAGTCATGATAAAAGGAAGCTTAATTTATTTTCTGAAAGTGACAGAAAAAACCTAGCAGTCTCAAATTCATCCCTTAGGAGTTAAGATCAATCTAAAATGTACATGCAACAACATTGTCAGAATGTGTTCTTTTTTTTGAAAATTTAAATATATTAAACAAATGCTGTGTATACGTCATCTATCCTATTTCACCTTTCTCTTCCTGTGACTGGTTTTCTTCACTTTCAATACTTAACATGATGCTTTGTATATCACGGGTATTGGGTTTACAAGATAGTGAGATAACTTCCGTTATATTAATAGGGCTACTTTGGTCTTAGTACTGGCAGTGTAACTCTATTTTTATTTTAATTTAGTTTCTCTGGATAATTGTGCAATAGTGTGGCATTTCTACTGCCAAAAAGGATTTGAATTTGTGGGGCAAGTTTGCTTTTTGTTTGGTTTTATATTTTTGCTTTTAAGTGGTATTCAAAGAAAAATTAGGATTCACTTTTGACACATACTGGTGTCATACACCACATACTTTGACACATACTTGTGACACTGAACAAATTCCAGCTTTCTATGTATAGACAATTCTCTAAGTTACAGAGAATGTGTAGACCTAGACTTCGATAATCAGGAGTTCCCCAGTCACAAGGCTAAAATCCCTCTCTCTGTCACTTTTTTGGGGGGTCAACAAGAGAGCAACCAAAATAAGCTTCTTCCATTTGAGTATCAGTTTAAAAAATGAGAGCTATTTAACCTGGAGAAGTGAATGTTTAGAAGAGACTATTGTCATTGTCTTCAAGAATTTGAAAGGCTCTCTTGTAAAAGAGAGTAGACTTGTCCACAAGGCAGAACGATTGTCATCAATGGTTGGAAACTTAGTTCTAGCTTAACTAACATATGAAAAATATTCTTCACTGTTAGAGTGGCCCAAAAGTGTCATAAACCATTTGAGAAAGTTATGGGCTCCTTATTAATGAAAAATTTACAATGAAGGCTGAATTGACTACTTGTCTGGAATGTAAAAGGGACTGTGCAAATACAGATTGGACTATAAGATTTATAAGGCCTTTTAACTCTAAAATTTAGTAATTATGTCCATACAATCATAGCTGCAACAAAACAAGAAATGGTGCTCATTTAGTAGAGAACTAGTTTATTTTAGGTGTATGTGACTGAGTTACATACATAGAGTTATACTATTTAATGTGTTCTTACATTTTTATAAATAAAAATCATTGTTTAATCATAAAGCTCAGAGCCAACTGACTGGCCATGTTACTTTTCTATTCATCAAGCTTAGTAGTAATGTATTACTTAGAATCAATTCTTAGTGCGTGTGCATATGTATTTGTTCATTTAGAGCTCTTCACAATCTAACTAGCTTACTTTTCAGATTTATGATTTGTTTCTTCCCTTTGCACAAAAGAGCCAGGTGGCAGTAGATAGAGCACTGGGCCTAGAGTCAGGAAGACCTGAGTTCAAATATAACCTTAGGTACCCACCAACTGTGTGATGCTGGGCAAATCATTTAATCACTATTTGCCTCACTTTTCTACACTGGAAATAGACGTAATAATAGTATTTATATCACAAGATTGTTGTGAGGATCAAATGAAATAATGTTTGTAAAAAGCTCTTAACACAATGCTTGGTACTTGGTAGCCTCTATATAAATGTGTATTCCCTTCTCCTAGATTGGTCATTGCTTTGTAATTATAATTCTAATATTAATTTCTAATTATAAAGCATGAAATGTAATAAAGAAAATCTTCAAAATTCAATGGAAGTCTTTTAACTGTTGTGAGCTAAGTTATCTTAAATATTTATTTGTTGATCTTTATCCCACCTAAAAACTTTTCTAGACACTGAAGGATCTGATTCTGTTCTTTCCAAGCTCTCAAAAATGCTATTTAAAATATGTTATTTATTCCTTTAACAGAACATAACATAATTCAGTTTGTAGTAGAAAATATTGCCTAGCTTAAAATCCAAATGTTTAGCTTGCATTTAAAATCAAAAGAATTAGATTACCCTAAAGAATAAGTCCTTGCTTTGCCAAATAAGTAGTAATTTTTCTATTCAGGACCTCAGTTTCCTTGTGTTAAACAGATATTCTTATAAATGTATTTTTTTTTTTTTTTTTTTTTTGCTTATGTTATACTAGATTGTCCTTCTTTTCCATAGGAAGTTTCAAATATCCATCCTCTCCCCCTATTTGGTTCCTTCATCTCCTCTGCGCTAATGCTGAAAGGTCAAAAGTAAATTTTGAAAATCATTTCTCTAGATAAAACTGGCTTTTATTCTTTTATAATGTCTAAAGATCTGAGTATAAAACTCCACAGATGAACAGAAAATCAGTTCAGTAATGCCTTGTACCTATAATAACTATTCCACACCAGTGAGTTGGAAATACAATAGTAATTTGAGAAACATGCTTCCTATTACCTAGTTTCAATAATCAAAGCGAACATCCTAAAGTATATAGTTTATCTCACATTTGATGAAGTTTGAATAGATTGTCTTGATTGGGATTTGGTCAATATATACTCCATGCCCTTTTGTATTTTATAGATTTACTGATTTGGGAGTGTAGCAGTGATGCTGATTTCCGGTTTGCCATTTACTCAGAATGTAGGATAGGGAAGAGTTATAGCCTTCAGATTATTTTTGTGCAGTACTGAGAAAAGGGGAAAAAATAGACTTTTAAAGAAGAAATATTAGGCAATAAGTACTGTAGCTGAAAAATCAATAATAAAACGTAGGTGGTAGTTATTAGTAATTTAATTAAGTCTGCATCATGTGTAAAATTATACTTAACAAACAAGGTATAGATGCTTATTCTTATTGAAATGTAACTCATATACCATCTGAAAACAAGGTGACATATAACTAGCTATAAAAAATGAAATATTCTAAGATCTCCAATATATCTGTGAATAAATGAGATGTGGTGAAATAAAGGGAGGAAAAACAACATAGAGTTGTCTAAAGAATTATATGAAGATAATGGAGAGTTTATATTTTCTCCTTTATTGATCATTCACAGAACTTTCATTTTCCTAGTCAGATTGACAACTGAGTTATTTGCCCATCCCTAGTGACTGACAACAGATAATGGAAAGGCTTTTACCATGATATAAGAGCAGAGAATAATTTCTAATTTACTACTATAGTTCTCATCAAAAGTACCCTAGCAAAAACAGTAGATTTATCACTTCAATTACTGGAATTTCACATTTAGTTTAGAGAGACATGTTTCTATCATGTGACAGACTTTACAGATTTTTGAACCTGAGATATTTTAGCTATCAGAGTAATCGGAAAGAGATATAAATGAAAGCAATTGTTTTAGCTTTACAACTTTTAATGCTGTCTACTGGCAAGAAGTGAAACAGGCCATGAACATAATTGGTTTGACCAAATATAATTTTAAAAGGCCCTTCTTAATATCTTTTTAAAAATATCTGATAATGGACAAGAGCAGTATTGAACTGTACTAATTTAATAATCACTAACTCATTTTTGTTTTATCAATTTGAAAAAGTGCCAATGAATCACACTCTAAAATTATATACAAAATACCACTTGTGTTATTTGTAAATATTAGTCAACCAAAATTTTTCTCATAAAGAAGTGTTATTTGAATAAGGCCCTAGACTCTGAGTAAGGAAATATGATCTGTTCCTGGCTTAACTGCTTTGGTATCCTGAGTCTCAGTTTTCTCATTTTCTTAAATAGGAAAAATTCTAATGTTCTTTGTGCTCTCTGGGAATTCAACTCTTAGGTAAACTAAGAGAATTTTAATGTTTGTAAATTCTTCAGAGCACCTGTGAAAATTAAATTGAAAAATTATAAGATAAATTCATAATCACAGATTCTTAGACAAGGCAAGTCTCCAGAAACCCACCAGTCTAACCTATATTTTGCCAAGAATCCCATTTGAAAAAATGTCAACAAGTATTCAGCCAGCCCTGAATCTTAAGGAGAGGTCAGTCATGACATCATCCCATTTTATTTTAAGATGTTCTCTATTGTGAATTTTCTCCTTATATTAATCCTAAGTCTGTTTCTCTGGAACTTCTATACTTGACTCCTAGTTCTGTCTTTGGGGGCCAAGCAGGACCAGTCTAGTTCTACTCTCTTATATGGTAGTCTTTCAGTATTTGCTAACACATGTTCCTTAATCCCACCTCCATATTCTTATCTAATCTAAATAGCCACATCTTTCAACTAATCTTCACATGAAGTGATCTTGAGGCTCATCACTATTCTTGCTGCTCTTTACTAGTCTCCACAGTTTCATCAGTGTCCTCTTTAAAAATGTGGTACTGAGAAGAACATATAGCTCTAGTTGGATTATGAGTAAGAACATCAGAACTATCACTCTCCTGCTTCATACAATCTCATACAAGCTTTAATCTTAATATAAGCGGTTTATGGTTGCTGTGCCATACTGTTGAGACATACTGAAGTTTTAGTGGGAATCCTTGCTAAAACTACCTTGATCTTTTTTCATATATAGTCAGGCTATCCTCAATTCTACTTGTGAAGTTTATTGAACCCAAATATAAGTTCTTTCTACAAAATTTGGATCAGTGCCCCAGATAGTCAGTATTTTGGGGTCTCAATTCAACTCAACTCAATTTATTCTTTTTTCCAGTTTTGCCATCTGATTAGTTTTTGTCTGGAAAGTGGCTGAACCTTTGCAGGGTTTGTTGGAGGAGAAGTAGCTTATTTGGGGCAGGAAGGCACAATGAAAATATTTCGATTTCCTGGTTCCAATAGAACTTAGTGAGAGTAGTCAGAAGCTTATCAAGGTAATAAGCTTAATCTGTAGGTTCCACAAAAATGGACTGAGAGCAAAACCTTCCAGAAACAGGACCATATAATAGACAGGTATGCAGTAGGAAAAGGTCCTTGAAATATTCCTCTAAAAAGATGTGATGGGTCATTTTTCTGAAATTTTTTTTTTACCTTAGCCCTTGCTGCTATTATCAGTCCTTTTATTCATTTTCCATCTGTTTTAAATTTCCTTCTCTTCTTAAGCTCCTTATTCTGATCTTATTCCCTACATTCTCAGTAGTTGGTTTGACTATCCTCAAAACTCCTCTGCATCATTTTTTCTTTCCATATTATCCCTGATGATCTCCTTCTGACGAAACCTACCACTTCTACCTTTGATTCTGTTCTCCCTTTCTTCTCTAATACTTTACTCCAACAATCATTCAAGTGCATTTACTAAAGCTACTGTGTATAAATGTTAAGCATCTCAAGTTAATATAAAGATACCACTGTGGAATTCTGCATTAAGTATGCTGGTTCTATAATCAGAAGACCTGAATTTGAATCCTGGCCCTGATCCTTACTATGGGATCCTAAGCAGGTCTTTCTTGAGTTTTAATATTTTTTCCTCTGTAAAATAGGAATGACACTAATATTATGGGTTTCATATTAGGAGAATCATATTAGATAATGTTATAAATATAATACTATATAAATTGTAAGATATATAAGTGCATGATATTATTTTTTAGTCTAACTGAACATACCATCTTCTCATTGAATTATGCTCCTCTTTTATATATATATGTGTGTGTATATATACCTTGTTACACCCATAATCATAAGCTCAGTTAATTTTGAATCTTCCCTCTACCTTAAAGCCAACATGAAGTAAATTGCCAAGCAATATTAAATTTATTCTGGTAGAATCTATTGTATTTTTCCCATCCCTGCTATTCCAATTGTCACTTTTATCTCAGAGACTCATTGCATCTCATCTAGACTATTGAAAGAGTCATCTAACACCAATCCCTCCATGTTATATATTGTTGACAAATTAATCTTAATATACTTATTGGAACAAGTCTTCCCATGTTCAGAACTATGGGTTTCCCAGTTAAAGAAAAAATTCCTTAGCCTGATATTAAAAGCTTTTCACAATTTGACTCCTAACCTTTCTAACTTTATCTCCTACCACATATATCTATCCTATGTGTCTTTTAAATTGAACTACTGAGCACTAATATTTCTTATACTTTCCTACCTCTCTCCCTTTGCTCACAACATTTTCTCTACCTGAAATCTTTCCTTCCTATTCCTGAAATTGTGTCTATCCTTAAAGGTTCAACTTAAATGTTGCTTCCTCCTATAAGATCAACATAAATAATTTCAGTGATTATTGTTGTGGTTGTTCTTATCTCATGTTTGATGTCATTGAGATAGAAATGGTTCTGGGACAGATGGTTGTCCTACTATTAATATTCTTTGATACTCAACAAACTATTACATAGGCAGATTAAAATGATTATTTTTTGTGATTGAATGCATATATTGGGTTGTAAGTTCATAGTAGGATCACTGAAACACATCTTCAGAACAACTCTAGTGTAGACTACAAAGTGATAGGAGATATGCTTTATCCTGCTCACACATGATTTTTATTTCTTTTGCTAATACTCTACATTCTGAGAATTTTTTATTCTACATGGTTTAGAAATGATGTGTATTTGGTATGACAGCAATTTTTATGGGTCAGTGTTATACTTAGAAAATTGTAGACAATAGTTTTATCTGTGATTATACTTCTAATTGTAGTACAGTTTATTTTCAAGGATATTTGGAGAGTTTGTAGTTATATTACAGGGATTCATTGTCTATTAGTTTGTTGTTGATAGTCTTATTATTCTTTCAAGTAGAAGTGAGTTTGCCTTCCTATGATTTTTTAATTTGCAAGTTTCTTTTACCTTTTATACATTTACATTTTTTCCCCTTGTTTCTTCCTCCACCCCTCCACCTAGCTGTAAACTCTCTGAAGGCAGGAATACTCTTGCATCTTCTGGTCCCTCTTCCAGCATAGTTGCTTGCACATGGTGAGAACTTCTTCCCTACTTTGAGCCCAGGCCAGGGCAGCCTTATGATACTTCATAGGCATCACTGTTGCCATTAACTCTTTGCAGAGATCTCTCCCAATCTTGAAGGAGGCAGAGCAAGGTGGAAATAAGCATTGTACTTGCAATAAAAAGTCTCAGGAAATCTGAGTTTGAATCCTGACTGTGCTGCTTACTACTTGCATAACTTTGGCTAAGTCACTTTCCCTTTGAGATTGTACTTCCTTGTATAGAAAATAAGAAAGCATGGACTCTATTATTCTCTAAGTCAAATCCCTTCTAGCTTTAATAAACTTGAAAATCAATGTGATAGAAGTCATTGCCACAAAGAAAAAAAAGTATAAAGCAGTGTCTGGATGTGAATTTTGATGTACAAGGATTGTAGAGGACATCAAAGAATGAGAAAGCACCATTCCTGCTCTTAATGTTGTTATAATCTAGTTGAGAAGCCACTGATTCTAGGCTGATGAATTAAGAATTACTCATACGAAATATATTTTTTTCAAAGGAGGGGGGAGAAGTAACAAATGATTAGATTTTAAAACATAACCTGTAAGCAGGACTATATTTTTATGATCTATCAGAGTTTCACTCTTAAAGATTATTCTGATTTAATTCATTAAAATTAAATATCTATAATCCATACACTATTTTGAGATAGAATATGAAATATGCCCGTGTTTTATATAATGCAACACTGGAGCAACAACATTTAGAAGGAATTTCATATGGTCTGAAAAAATTGCTGATTAATTGTCCTATAGGGCCATAATTTTTATTTCATTTATAATATATTCATATCACTCATATATATTAGAAACTTTGGGGAAAGAGTATAACCAAGTTATTTAAAAGTTTTTATTCAGTAGGAATTGAATTCTCAATGTTATGCTGAGAAAGTGAAATAATGTATTATGAACTTCCATTGTAACACCTCCACATTATCTCAGCAATGCTTATGGTGACTTCTTTCCCTTAATTTCTCAGTTCACAAGGTTTGAGAGGGAGAAAGTTCCCAGAGGAGATATGAAGAAATAGAATCTAAATATAAGGGTAGGATTTAGTGTGGAGGAGGGCCATTCATCCATTTTGACATGTCACTTGCTACAGTGCAGTAAGACTTCAAATGTTTTTAATTATTGTTTAAGTAAACACCCATATGCATTTTTAATTCAGAAATTTTAGCATCCATATTAATAAGTAAAAGGTAAAACATTATAATACTATATAGTCTTAAAGAAATTCTCTGAAACAATTTCATTTTAGAGGCCTGCACTATGGCAGATGTTTGCAAATCTTGGTGTAAAACTGATTGAAATATTTTAAGAAAACTGAAATAATGTCAGTGGCAAAATTTATTTTACCAAGTGCAGATGTAAGACATCAAGTTCTCAGACTGATGGCAGAATTAACAAAAAACACCATCTGGTTCAATAATTATCTGAAAATACCCATATTCTTGGATTTGTTTTAATACCACTTAGTTCCCAGCTTTATTTTATCAGAGTTTGCACACCAACGAGAGTAGGTTGTGCAAAATGAAGACTATTTCCATCTGATCATTTAAAAAATGTGTTTTTGCATGAATAATGAATCTTTGAATTGTTACTAAACAAGCAAATTATTTGCGTATGTGTCACATCGGTTATCAAGTTTGCACATGTGACAGCTACAACAGCCGTCACGTAAAATGCATAGAGCTTAGAACCATATGTTTTTGCTTGACAAAAAGCTAAAACTCAAGATCAATTTTCAATATGGAATGCACAAATTAACACTTTAAAATGCACCACAATATGTACAGCTTGGCAAAATTTGCAGAAATAGCACGTTTCTAGATATTAACTGATATCTTTGGATTCGACCTTAAAGTATTCAATCATTTTGATTAAAAGACTGATTTCTCATAAAACCACAGTCTGTTGGAGGCGCAAAGCCAATGACATTTGAGCATTCATATATTTTCATAAACTTTGAACAATGTCAGTGAGACACCTCTTCAATCTTGGCCACACAACAGCAGGGTATTCAATCTTTCTTTAGCTTAAGACAGAAAATTTGAATATCAGCATAGGGTTATTAATGTGACAGTTCACATGGTGTGTGCACCATGTTGATTTTTAAGAAGCACATCTGTGAAATGTATAGAACTATTGGCTTTGCTCTCTTGTTCCCTCTCCCCCTTAAAAATATTTTTACTAAAGCACATTTTTTCTTATAATGCCAAGAAACTCTTTCATAAGATTTCTTTGATATGAAAAGTTCACAAAGGAATCAAAAAAAAAAAAAAAACCTTCTCATCATATGAGTACTTTAATATCTTTTGTGTTTTTTTAAAATCCATGGAGTGTCTTAGAAATTGTTACTGCCTGTATTTGCTCACATTTGCTAAATGATGAGTTAGCAAAATTACATATGGTTTAAATTCCTTTTTTAGTTAGTTTTTTTTTTTTCCATTGCCCAGTAATTTGTCATGTAGAAGGTGAGATGTATAACTTTGGGTATGAATTGTAAATAACACAATCAGTGTTAAGTATATTAACATTTTCTAATAACATGTCTCTCTCTTTAGAGTACTGTTTCATAAGCAACTTGGGCAAAACCAGATGGGCTGTGAGGAGAAGAGGAGTAATTCTGTCTTGTCTAAACTGAAAACATGGCAATATTCCGTTAAGGAAAGAGACAGCAAAGTGGGTGTATTAATATATTGTAATATACCACAGATGTCTAAAAATTTTCATTTAAAAAATCATTCTCAGCCTTACTAAATTCATCCCCTAAGAACAGAATAGAAAGTAGTACTGGGTCATTAGTAGTACTGTATGTTATGACTCTTGATTTTTAGTGATATCTGTAATTATGGATATGTCCATTTTCTTGTAGAATCATAGAACCTAGGAAGTTTATCTGATATTCTACTTGTCTTCAGAGAGAACAACAAACTTAACTCATGCAAAGGGAAATCTTTCCCATTTTTAAGGATTTTCTAAAGAGAGTCCATGGTCTCTCTCAATAATATGTTAATGAACTTTTGTAAGATAATCTTAGATGTTGTGTGAAGGAAGTATTGGAAAGGGGAGAGATTAGAGAATAGTTTTAGTATGCTATTTCAATGGGAATAAATGAGTTTACCAAGGGAAAATGTGTAGAGATATCAGATAATTATAATAGAATGTGACATAAACCAGATTTTGGAACGTAGAAGAATAAATAAAGCAAAGGTAACTGGTATAGAACTCTTTCTAGAAGTTTATTCTTGGAGGGGAGGAGAAAGATAAGACAATATCTTGAGGTGAAAGTATGATACAGAAAAGGAATTTTTAGGATAAGAGAGACCTGACCATTTTTGTAGGCTAAGGTAGGCTTAAATCATTTGAAAGGGAAAGATTGAAAATGAAGAGAAAGATATTAGAGTAGACATGAGGAGATAGGATTTAAACATAGGGATTCACTGTGAAGATTCTACCCTTTCCTTTGACACCAGAAAGAAGAGGCTAGTAGTTTCTAAGAAGTTTTATGTAGAAAGGGACATAAGGAAATTTTTATCAGAGAGCTTCAGCCTCCTCATTTAACTGAGAGGTCATCTACTGAGAGGGAACATTGGAAGAAAGGAGAGGGAGAGAATAATCCTTTATTTAATTGGACACCAGGCATTGTGCTGTGTGCTTTATAGATATGATCTCAATTCTTTGAGGTAGATACCATTTTTATTCACATTTTACAGTTAAGAAAACTGAGACAGAAAGAGGTTAAATGACTTACCCAAAATGACATAGCTAACAGGTACTCTATTAACTATGACAGTCTAGCTACACTAAGATAGAATTATGGAGTTGAAAAGATTTAGAAATAGCTTTTATAAATATTGTAATAACCATTCCATAAGAAATGGGAAAAAAAAGAATTCTTGTATAGCAAGCACAAACTTGTCATAGACCAAACCAAAACTTTGTGATTGCCTTTAGCAATACTCAGTGCTTCTGGAAAGTGAACATAGAAAACTCATAGAGGAGATCCTCCAGGATTGGGCAACAGCAAGTAAAAAGGTAAGGGGTTCAAGGATTAAGGAAAATATATCATTGAAATGGTTCACCATATGGTTAACCCTGTGAAGACTGAGAAGTGAGACATGAGTGAATCCCACACCAAGAAGAACTCAAAGCCACAGAGGTCTTAGTGAGAGCAAAGAGCCAGATATATGAAGAGTGAGCATGAAGGGAAAAGTAGAAAGGAAAAAATATGGTTAGAAGGAATTTTTGGAGGTTGAACAGCTTGAATGAACATAAAATCTCAAATGGGACTATTCAGGTGATTTGAAAAAAAAAAAAAAAGATTAGACATAGAACAGTCATGACAGTTAAGAGAATTAAAGACCTGGAAGTCCAGAAGGTTGGAGATGACCAGTGTGTATATTGAGGTTTCCAGGAATAATGTCAAAGACTAGGAAGAATGCTAAAACCATTGAGAAAGATGGGAAATGGAGTTTCCTGGAAATGAAGAGATCATAATGCCAAGAAACAGGAATGTTGTTTCTTCAAAGGAAAATCAGTCTTTAGTGCAAAACATAAGAAAGACTGTTCAAAGAGGAGGAAGATCCAGGATACAGGAAATTCTCAAAGAGCAGAATGGCAGGAGGAAGGTAGGGAGAAAGAGACTGCAAAGGAGGATAGGTGGGACTGAGATGCAGTAACTCATGAAAATAGGTATATCAGAGACAAATCTAGTGGGTGTGAATCAATTTGAATAATAGTTTAGGTAAGAACATGGGGCAATTTATTCCCTAGAAAGCGCCAGAAGAATACAGATTTGTACTAATATAAATATATATTAATACCATAGTACTGGAATGGACTTCATCAAGAGATGCGATTTGAAGGCCTTGAAATGTGACCTCATATCTTTATTAATATTCCCAAAATAGGTAGGGAGAAGGAGCAATTCACAGTACAAGCAACATTACAAGAAGAAATGATTTGTTTATATTAAAATAGAATTTTTTCTTATTTTATGAACCACTACACTTAGAGTAGATTTTCTCTCTAGAATACTGACTTGTTGGGTTTTGGTAATTTTGGGGTTTTGTTTGTGATTTTATTTTATCAAAGAAGACAAAATAGTGTAGATACAAAAGCACTGTATGTGAATTCAAAGAATGAGGATTTGAATCTTGGCTCTACTCCCTACTACCTGTGTGATATTGTCAAGTCACTTAATCTCAAGGCCTCATTTTCCTTATCTGAAAAATGAAGGAATTGTCCGTTGGTGGTCTCTAAGCTTCTTTCTAGGTTTAAATTCTGTGACCTATGGAAACCCCAAACTTTTTCATGGTTATATTTTGGAAAATCCTAAGAAAATTAATCATTTATTCCTACATGTTCATTTTCAGCTTATTTCTTGTTGTAGTTAGTAAATTGTTTCATGCCTCAGATACTCAAAACTAACACCTTTCATTAAATTCATATTACATAATTTTCTTTATATTCTCAGCTCTACAAGCCATTATTAGAATTTCATCCATACCATTTTCTCATACTATAAATTAAATTGAATAGAATAATGAATTATTTGGAGATCAATATCAGTTAACTCTTACCTTGTCAGCTTTGTCATTCTGCTAAATATGAAGTGAAATGTGGTTTGCTTTAATTCTCAGTTCTATAATTGTTAGAAGCTTTTTAAAAAATAACATGGTAACAAAATGATCAAATTTGGATTTCTTCTTTTGAAAACTGGTTTTTAGAACAGGGGTTCTTTAACTGGGATTCATTTTCCCCTAAGAGGATGATGCATAGGTTTCAGAGGGAGAAGAGTCTGTGAATTTGGACAGAATGGTGGAAAGTTGGTGGTGGAAGTATATATCTTTATTGAAATATAATTAATTTACCTTCTGCTCCTATGTTTTTATTTTATGAATTTAAAAACATTTTTCTGAGGAGTCCAAAAGCTTTACCAAACTGCCTAAGGAGTCCCTATACACAAAAATGGTTAAGAAACCCTGATTTAAAAGTCATAGAGTATTGTATTACTTTATATCGAACACCAAAATGTAACTTTTTTTTTTTTTTAAAAAACCTGAGGGCACGTGACATTCCCCAATAGAGTTGGGGAAAGTTGTCAATACAATATTTGTTTAATTATATCCTTGGATTTGTTCTTCATTCTCTTTAGGTAATACCCCAATGGAATTGCAATTAGCTCTATCCATTTGTCAGGAGAAAGTGTGTTTTCTGTTTTACTTCATAGATGTTTATACTGCCCTGTGAATGGCATATACTAACAAACTCACCATGGTAATGTAGTAGGGTAGCTTTTCTCTTTCCTTATAGGGAGGGGGCTCCATTCCTTAAGTACCCTCATTCTATGCTTATGTTTGCTCTCTTCAGCATGTGGTTTATTGCCTGTTTATATGGTCTGATGCCTTCTTGTGTGAACTGTTGCCGACCTGCATGAGGATCCTGAGCAGTTATTTAAAGATGTCAAACAGCTGCAATTTTAGCAACAAGAAACAGCTTCAAAATCAAAACTCAATAAAATATAAAAGTTAAGGATATATTTTTACAATAAATATCCTTTTTTGGACAAATACCAAGAAGAAAATGTGAGTGATGTCCAAGTAACGAGGATAACACTGTTACTTTTGGTTCATATTTTTAAAATGTGTAACAATAATAACTAAGTGTAAACAAATGTCAACAATACAAACTTTTAAAAAATTAACCAAAATAGATATCCTATGTCAAGTTAATTAGGTATTAACAAGAAATATTTTTAGGGGAAAGTTTTAAAAATCTTTTGTTCTCTTTTTTTTAGAGAAATAATATTTAGAGAAAAGATGGTCCCAGTAACACAATTACACTGAGATCATTCCTATAAAGGTACAGTGACTTTTCAAATTGGAACTATAACCTTTGGCCATGGTTCTAACTATATAACCATGAAGTCTTCCCTTCAACTTGATTTAATATTCTGATGTATGAAAGTTATTCAGGCCCATTCAAAAACTATTTTTAAGTGACTGCTGTATGCAAGACAGTGGACTAAGTGCCAGGGAGTCAACAACAAAACAAAGAATTAGTCCTTGCCTTCAATGAACTTATATTCTATTTCATAACTACAAATTATGTAAACTAAGCTATAACTTTTACAAAATAAATTTGTGTATTTGAGAAAAAAATGAAAGAACATTAAAAACTAAAGGCATGAAGACAGGTAACAAAGGAACTGAGCCTTGAAAAAAAGATAGGAATTCTTAAAATCAGAGATGAAAATAGAATTTAGATCCTGACTCAATCTTTTTCTCCTCCCTATCTCCTAACCTTGTATCTTGGAACTATAAAATTAACATAGATCAGGGATTTTAGATTAGGACTCGGGAATATATTTTAATTGTTTTGATACCAATTTCAATATCATTTGTTTCCTTGACAATCCCATGTATTTTAAGATATACATTTAACAACATCATTATTCCAAGAAGGAATTCATCACCAGACTTCCAATATAATCTATGATATAAAATCGGTTAAGAAACCTTGACATAAATCCTTCCTCAAATTCTCTAACTTCCTAATTTTTCAGCCTTTTAAAATTCATGATCTACTCCTTAGCCAGACATAATTGATGATCACACTTTAGATTTTACTGTTACATACAAGTGTTCCCCTTTCCTAATTACAAGTCCTGACATTACCCTTCTTGCATTTCATCCTTCCTAAACCTATTCTTGAGCTTCCTCTCTCTCTTTCTTCCCAACCTCTTCAATTCCCATGAGTTTCACTATTATCTCTGCACAGATGGCTCATAGACATACATACATACATGTATATCTATTTACAAATAAGTATGTACGTGTATAGTTTTATATATAGAACCAAATCTTCAGTCTTGCATAATCAAATGCCTATTGAACATTTCAAACTGAGTGCTCTGGCAGCATCTCAAACTCAGCATGTCCAAAAATGAACTCATAATTTCCCCTGATTCCCTAAACCTTCCCTCTGAAACTCATGCATTTTTTGTCAAAGGCATCATTGACCTTCCAATCTTCAAGGTTCATAACCTTAACATTATCTTTAATACCTTACTTTCCCTTACCTCACATATCCTATTAGTTGCCAAAAGTAATGATTTCTTTTATTTCCAATCCTTCTCTCTAATCACATAGCTAACCATCTTGATTTAGGTCTTGATTACCTCTCTCTTATTGCCTCAAGAATCAAATATAAAATTCTCTTTTTGGTATTTAAAGCCTTTCACTACTTGGTACCTACCTATCTTTTCAGTCCTCTTTTCCATGTACTCTTTGATCCATTGACACTGGTCTTCTTGATATTCCTCAAACAAGGTACTTCATCTCCTGACTCTGTCCCTCATACTTGGAATTCTCTCCCTCTTCATTTTAGTTGTCTCCCAGCTTTAATGGTTTCCTTCGGGTTTAACTTAAATCCCCACTTTCTACAAAAAAGCTTTTTCTAGTCCTTATTAGTACTATTATCTTCCCTTCTGTGATTATCTCCAGTTTACCTTACATGTATCTTGTTTGTCCATAGGTGTTTATATTTTGTTTCCTTATTGAAATATGAATTCCTTTAGGGGTAGAAACTATTTTTGTCTTTTCTTTAATAGATCTTAATAAATGCATGCTGAGTTGAGCTAAATTAATGCAACAATCTCCTAATTGTTCACTCACAGGTATCTCGCACTTCCATCCTATGTACTTCTGTGAAAGTAATTTTCTTAAAGTATATATATAAAGTATATTTCTTCTTTACCTAATCAATTTTGGTAGTTTCCTATTTCCTTAAGAATCCTCAAACATAACTTTCTTTGTTTAGTTTTTAATGCCTTGTACCACCTGGCCCCAACCTGTCTATAAATAGAGTATAGAAGATAGAGCATAGAAGAGTACTATAGATAGTACTATTCTTTCTGAAATGCTTTCCAGTCAAACCGACCTTCTCTGTGTTCCTCATGCTCAATATCTAATCTCCCATCTCCACATCCTTACACCTACTATTCTCATTTGCCTGGAATGCCCTCTTTCTTTACTTCTGTTCATAGAGTCTCTCTTTTCTTTTAATAAATAAGTTAAGCACTGTCTTCTATGTAAGTTCTTCCCTGATGCTTCTCAAGTGCTAGTAACCCATCTTCTCCAAAACTATCTTGCATTAATTTAACTATTTTCCATTTATTTATATGTATTCACTTTTATTTATATTTATTGTTCTCTTCTTGTAAGGTCCCATTCCAATGGAAGGGATATTTCATTCCTTGTACTTTTATCCTCAGCACTTAGCACAGTGCCTTGGCACATTATAGGCATTCTAAAAATATTTGTTGATTAATTGGTTTGTTCCAGTCATAGAGAACTGACTGTGCTTCACATTTCAACTAAATTGGGCTGTGTGCTCTTTCCTGAACTCAGTACTCCATCTGGCATAAGAAAAGTAATGGACAGTAAACCTGGGAAGGTCAGCTACGGCCAGAGAGTTTCAGATGCCAAGCACTTGAGTGCCAAGTTGAGGAGTGTGTGTGCCTCAAGACCATAGAGAACTGTTAGGTTCTTGAACAAGAGAGTGGCATGTCATTTAAGAAGACTATTCTGGCAGCTGTGCAGAGGAAACCAAAAGTCAAGAATGCAATTAGAAGACTTTTTTAAAAAAGCCAGATAAAAAGTGATAAGGATTTGAAGTTGTCAGGCAAATTTGACTAGAAAGAAAACAAAGGCTTATGATATTATACAGGTAGAATTAACAGGTTTTGGATACTGAATATGTGAGCTGAAATAATGAAAAGAGGAAAGGATAACTGATGACTGCAAGGATGGTGGTAAGCTCAATAAAAATAGGCAAGTTTGAAGGAGGGTTAGCTTTAGGTCACAAGACATTAAAGTCCATTTTGTACTTTGAAATGCCAACAAAACATGCATGTGGGGCCATCCCATAATCACTTAGTGATACAAGGCTGGACTGTAAGGGGGAATATAGCTGGTTATATAGGCTCATCTACTTAAAGATAAGGCAAATTGACTGGCACAGAGATGTCATCTAATAAATTTTTATTGAATAGATATGATAACTGAAGACATGGTAGCTGATAAAATTATGCAGAGATGTATTTTTTTAAGGCTTGGGACAAAGCATTGGAGGTATCCACATCCAGGAATAGTTGATCATGGACAACAAAGTCAACAAAGAAAGCAAAACTAAAAAAGAGTGCTCAGACAGGGAGAAGAATCAGGAGGCAGCAATATCTCCAAAAACAAGAAGGAAGTAATATCCAGAGAAAGTGGTCAGCAGAATAAGATAGACATTACAGAAAAGTTGAGAAGGATGAGATTTGAGAAATGGATGTCAATGACATTCCATAATAAAACTCTTATTTAACTTTCCAACAGAAATCAGTCTGTTGATACTAATTTTGTTTTTGCTTCTGTGGTTCTCCACTATACTTTTATATATAGGGAAAAGGGACTGGACCTTTGATTTACTTGATATAGGGATCATCTTTTACCAAAATACTTTGGCACCTTCCCTATAGCTTAAAACTTTAGAGAGTTATCAAGAGAAACAATATCAAACTCAAATAGAAACTTAAATAAAGTCCTTACAAGCTACATATTCACTTAGTTTTCTATATTTTAATTGATTTTTGTTAAATAGATCCCAATTATATTTTAATCTAGTTTGGACTGCATGGGGGATTTTTGTGGGCCTCTCCTTTGATACCTCTGGTCAAAAGCACTAAGAGATTAAGCCTGGGAATATATACTTCATGTAACTAGAAAATACTAAACACTCAACAGTTAATATCTCTTTGGAAAAATAATGAAACAGACAAACCATATACGAATTAAAATTCAGCATTATGTAGAACAATTTTTATACATGCTAGGTAAATACCATTTAGAAAAATAACCATTTGATTTATTGTCTATTCTATGTATTTTGTACATTTTCCCAATTTATGCTACTCACAATGTATACATTATCTAGAGTAGGAAATAGTATCTTTCAAAGTCTTGTAATGAATTAAATATTTTCACAAATTGTCTAATAAGTGCAAAAACTCAAGTTATTGCTATAATTTTAGTGTCATGATCTAATTGCTATAGATTATTTGCTCAAAACCAAGCCACAGGAAGATCATTTGAAGGAATTAGGGATGTTTAGCCTGACAAAGAGTAAACTTGGAGACAGGGACTAGATATGATAAATTTTTTCTTAAGTATTTGAACTGCTGTCATGTGAAGAAGAGAGGACTATCTTTCTCCCAGAAGTAAGAAGTAAGATCAATAGGTGGACATTTGAGATATGTATTTCATCTTTTTTTTACTTTGAAAAACTTCCAATGTTAGTTATTTAAAAGTGAAATAGACTACCTCAAAGGTAGTGGGTTCCCTTTCACAGAAAATTTTCAAGCTAAGATTGAATAACAACAGCCTATCAGTGTCATAGAAGAGATTCTTGGATTAGTTTATATCCGAGATCCATTCCAACTTTTATATTCTTTGATTCTGCTGACATTTGCATGAAATATAATGATGTACTTGCTTTCTAATAATTTCCGTAAATTCTTTAATCAACATGATTTTCAACTATTGCAACAGCATAAATGTTGATGTGCTACACTGACAACTAAAATTTCAGACCAAAGGAAGAATTTCCCAACCTTTTAGGCAGGCTGGATGAGAAAGAATTTGGGAGTTGTATATATGAGAGAAACAAATGTTCACTGACCTCCATTGAGCAGATTTCAACCGAAACTTTGAGAGACTAGCATTTCCATTTTAATGAGACTGATTATCTTAACAATTGACATTTATATATAGCCCTTTAAAAACTGGCAAAGCCCTTTGCATACATTATCCCAGTTGATCCTCACAACATCATTAGGTAGGTAACATCAGTATTAATATGCATTAATCATTTGCTAAAAATTTTTTTTCCTGTATAGTATCTCTCACATCTGTCCTCTTCTCCCAATTCATATGGTTACCACCCTCGTTCAGGCCATCATCACCTCTCTTGTGGACTATTGCTACAGGGTACTGTTTAGTCTCTCTGCCTCAGTTTGTTGCCTTGTCTAATCCATCAACTACATGGTCGCTCATTATTTTCTTAAAGCTCATATCTAACTGTTATCATCCTGCTTAGAAAACTTAACTAATTCCCTACTAGTTTTAGGGAACTGTTTTGATTTTAAAATCCTTCACAACTTTACTCCAGAATTTCCAACCTTGTCTGTATTACTTCCCCTTTTCTGACTCCATAGCTCAATCTCACTCTGTACTATTTGTCTCATACTCTCATTCCATCTCCCCTAACTGCCTTTGTCTCCTGGTCTTCCATGCTTGAAATGCATTCCCACCTTACCTCTGTCTTTTTGTTTCTTTCAAAGCCCAACTCATTTGAGTTTGATCAGCCTAGCAGTCATGCCTTCTCTTTCCTCCAGTTGCCTTATATTTTATATATACTTGTATTTGTGCATATTGTCTTTCCCCAAAGAATATAAGCTGCTTCAAGGCAAAAACTGTTTCATTTTTATATTTGTATCCCAATGCCTAGCACAGGGCCAGGCCCATAATGTACTTATTGATAGATTGATTACTAATCTCATACAATAGAAGTTGTTGAATTATTGAATCTATATCCTTCCGTACTCCAAATCTAGCACTGTTTTCTTCTTAATGCCCTGTCTCTTAGCCTTCTGAAAAGAAAATGATACTTTCTTTGCTTAAAAAAAGTTTATGACATCCTGGGATGTCTGAGTGAACAGTTGTCTCCTGTAATTCCAATTATTTGAAGGGGAACTTCAACAAGGAGCAATGACATGAACTCTTAAGATAAGATAAACTTGCCTTTATATCTATAATATATATAGTCTGACTTGAGAGATATGATGGCAATTCTACAGTTAGTACTTAATAGCTCTTGGGATATGGTCTTGAGATGATAGGAATGTGTCCCTAATTTGTGGATCACTGACCTGCAAAGAAGCAGCAAGAATTATAAAGGAAATATAATCACCCATTCCAATTGATTCTGTTGCCAATAGAATTGTGTGTTGGATGATATTTTAAAATGTGGTATCAAATAGTAAATAAATAAAATTAATGTAATAATGTGACTGAATCATATTTATTTGAACAATATTTTGTTTATTTTTATTCCTTGGTTTAGCTATATTTGAAATGGTATAATGATTCTAGATTTTTCTTTTTTCTTCCTTCTCTCCCTTATTCTGATAAAGGAGAAAATTACAGGAATCCACACCCCCTTCACCCCCAAGGACATAGATAGTCTTAGGGTGTGGAGAAAATTGATCAAAATATTAATTAGACTTTTGTTTTGCTAGTTTGCATTAGACAGATGGAGTTCTGATCTTTAACAGCACCATGACTCATGAAACTGCTTGTGTACTAAAATGCCATTATTAACACAACAGTAGTTTTCAGCAGTTGGTAATTATTGGCATAATTAAACATTTATCAAGAAACGAGTATTTATCATTCATTAAACTTTCATTAAAAATCCATCTTAGTGGCTAGATTAGCCAGTGATTTTTAAGCGATAACTTCTTAACTTCTGGCATGATTATACAATATTGTGATAATAAAAAAAGTTGTACACAAGGTAATATTCCAGGAATTATGGACAGTTAAAGACTTGGACTGAGAATGAAAAAGTATTTGACAGTATTAGTTGGGGTTCAGAATTTGGCACTTTTTAGCAATGTAGATAGGAAAACATGTTGCCTTTGGCAATGAAAAGTTACTGCTAAGTAGGCTCCAAAGTTACATTTACATAATTTAAATTCCCCACAGTATGAAATGTTTACATATTTTAGGCCATTGAAATTGAATGTTTGTAAAGGGAGGACTGAATATAAGTTATGTATCACAGTGTTAAGATAGATTGAAATTCTTACACAAACTATCTTGGGTTGAGAAAAAGCTCTTAAATGCTAAAGTTGCACTCTCCTGGTTAGATACACTATTCTGAAAAGTTTTTTAAATTGCCTTAAACATTTTTTTAAAATCAGAAAAGCACTAATGTTGCATAATGTATATGAAATATTGTTTGCAGCACTTTCTAAATAATTATGCACAAACTAAACTAGTATTATGAGTTGTGTGGCATAGGAAAATTGGACCTATGTTCAGTTTTGATTGACTCATTTGGATTATAAACTAATTATTCTTCCAATAAGGAATAAGGAAAATTAAATGAATTAGTATGAAATTCAGCAAGCAAGAAAACTAAATTTAGTGAATATTCTTATGCCCTTATTCTAATTTAAGTTCCCCTTTTTTGATTAATGTGTTTATAGTTGAACTTATTAACTGTATACTGTTATCACCTTCTATCTAATTCTCCATCAAACAGCCTAATGCTATCACCCTTTTCTTTCAGAAGTTTGCTTTTTATCACAGAATGGCTTTTTACCTTCCATTTCCTCTTCTGATACTTAGGAGTGACTTGTACTAGGGCTGTCTGTTTAACCCCTCCTACACAATCACAGTTTTTCCACTAAACAGCAATTTGAAAAGGTTAATACAAGTTTAGAACAGTGAGGTTCATTGTCTAGACTACATATGGGAGAAAAATAGCATTGAGTAACTAAGACTGCTTCAGAAAGCTACTTCCCATATATATATATGCTAGTGCTTCACATCTTATCCCATATTCAGCAACTTTGCTTTTGTTTTCTCTTGGGCAAAAAATTTACTGTATCAGTGCTTTTATGTCACAAGAATGAATTGAATTCGTACCCTTTAGTACAAACAACAATAGACAGAGTGGTAACCTAGTGGAAAACAAATAGATGCCCCATCCCTTTTGGGGATTCAGAGAAGTTCAGAAAGATGGAGCTGACGGTAGAGAGGTGGCAGATAAAAACAGGCCAAAGCAGGAAAGAATCCTGCGGTCATTTATTACCATGCCATCTTCATAGTGTTTGCTGAACCAAGGTGCAGAGTAATGATTCAGACAAATGACGTTAATAATAATAGCTGGCCCTTTGGCAAAAATGGAATACCTAGCACTGCAGCATGAGACCTAATCAGATTCTCCAAAACTTGCTTCAGAAGGATAGAATTTTCTGTCTTCAAGTTTTCTGTCAATGGGTTCCCTTGGGATATATCATCTTTAAACGAAAGAGAGCAATAAGAATTAGTACCCTCTACTTTTCTTTTAGCCCCACTCTCAAAATAACAACATTAAACTTTATTATATTTAGTATGTATGGAGAAAAACAGTATTATTGCTACATTCTCCCTGTATTTATCTGATATTATCTAATGATAGGAGATATACTACTAGATATGTCATATTTTCCATACTTTTAATTATCAAAGATTATCTTTGTGTACTTGAGAACTTTTTGAATAGTTTTATTTTTAGATCTTGTTCATGAGGCATTTTAAATGCATACACTCATTTTCTGGGATTTGGAGTGTAAAATGTTTGTAGTCCTATAGAAGATAAACACAAAGCAAGTCTAAGTGTTTAACAAATGCAATTTAACTACATATTTAATTCATGCTAAGTCTTTGTACATATATGAAAAGTGGTATAGAAGACATGTATTAACATTTTTCATTTATCTTGCTTATATGTTGTTTTCCTTATGAATTGTTTAAAGAAATTAGACTCATATAAGTAGATGGAGAGTACAGTTATTTTTAATAGCTGCAGTTTCATTAACAGCATAACCAAAATTTGTTTTGCTCTAAATACCATCAGATTTATTAATTAGGGTACATTTTGGCATCAATTTATCACACGTACTTTGACACCTTAGATACTTGAAGCATACGCTATTGTGTAGAAGGGGGGAACAATTTAGAGACGTGGCTATACATCATCTGTAGGGGAAATTATGTTGGCATGTGGGAGGTTAATGTATACACTTTAGATTTCTTGGCTTGATTTGCTGTTTTCTTCTTCATAACTCTGGGTAAACAGTTTGTGCTGCCATTTAATGTGCAGGTTAAGTGTAGTTGCAGGCTATTATACATCATTAGAGTAAGTAATATTCAGCCATGGAAGAAAGATGGAAGCTTTTCACTTGTAGCCACTTGGACATTTCATTTGTCATCTGGCACACTACTGCAAAAATTAGTTGTGGCAGGCTTGATATAATTTATAGCCTGGTACCCTGAAATTAAGCAATGAATCATGCCATTTTGGCTGATTAGAGTTAATACATTTTTTTTCTGGTGACATATTTGGTAAAACAATGCAGTTTATTCAAAATTTTGCCCATTTCATCCAGCCATTTCTCATTACAACCTATATACACCAGACTGAACCATGTACATTGTACTTAATCATTAGGCTTATTTGTACACACAGTTTCTTCCAATAAATGTCAAAGCCCTTGTTGTCTGTTAGCTTAAGGAAAGTGATCATCTTTCATTCTCTCACCATTTTCATTGGAAATCCCCCTCTCCTCAAACCATGGAAACCATCAAACCAAAAGCACATAGTGATTCTGTGCAGCATGATTGAAGTGCAGCCTGTAATGATGGAATAAGGAGAAAACACTGAATTTTGTTTCAGGCTCTGGCACTCTATAGGTGGTCAATAACAAGTTTATTACTAATCAAATCTGATCCATAGAAAACAATATACATTTATTTTTATTTGACACCTAGTAAGTCATAAGTGGAAGAGGAGGAGGAGGAGGAAGATGGCAATGATGATGATGATGATGACAATGATGATGATGATAAAGTGTCAAAAATTGTCATATCCACAATGTGCAGTAGCTGATATGTCTGCAGTTAAAACTACTGTACATTATAACTAGACAGGCAGTCCCATTGAAACCTTGTATGTGTCCGATTACCACTGGTCATTGCGTCCCTCTGGAATATATTACAAATGTTAGTTCTTGAGTTTTGAGAATTCTGTTAGCTGAGATATCTTGTGATAGGAAGAGGGATCACTGTAAAATAGGATCTGTAGGTATTAGTGTCAAGAAGAATAATGTCTTGCTTGGCCTTTTTCCTGGGTTATTGCATGGGTTATACAAAGAGTGAAATGAGTTAATAGAAACCAACAAAAGTAAAAGGAGCAGAGATCAACAACATGGCTGAATGTGAAGTTTACTGTTACTAAAAATAAGAGAACGGCTTTTCCCCAGAGTATTAACATGAATAAAAGTACATGACATAATCATTGTAGGCATTTTCAACATATAAAACTGAGGAGGCTAAACAGTGCATAGCTAATATAAAACTGACATTGAGTATTCCCCCAAAACCATTCTTATGTGTTGTAGCAAAAAGCTTTGTGATGAATTGCTATGTGTAGGGATTGATATAGGGGAGACTATAAATGCATTGGATTTTTTTGGTTGCATTTTGGTTGTGATTTACATAAGAACAAATAATGTAACTATAATAACCTTTATGAGCCTGGGGAAAAATAGCATTTCCTAACTTCTGGTTTGGTCTTCTACTGTTCTTGAAAGAATTTACATCATTTGTTGACAAAAACAATATACCTGGGTGAATAAGATTTCCCTTATTCACACACAGGATAGGAAAAATGATTTATTATCTGTTCCTTGAATTTCTCTGAGTGTTCTGTCTAAACTTTAAAAGTGGATTACATTTGCGATTAAACCTTAACAAATGTTGTTTTAACTAGACTGCAATATATGTTATTGACAACAAGCGTCTTTTCTCTCAAAATAACATTGGTGCTTAGGCATGCAATTTACAAAAATGACAAGAAAGGGTGGTACTTTTCCCAAGGTGAATGTGAGTTGACTGATTAGCTGGTATTTTAACTTAGATTCTTGCAAATTACAGACATAAGAAACCCTGCAATTTATATGTACTTTAGAAGTGAAGGCTTTAATCCCATGATTCATGAAAGTAAAGTGGTAATAATTTAAGTACCATATTTTATTTATCCCTCAGAGTTGTCAGCTGATACCAGAAGTATTTCCACTATTTTTGGTTTGCTGCCTTTGGCCACCTAATTGCTTCTTAGGAAGTTAGAGGGAAATTGCTTATATAACTACATGAATTGTCTTTGGCAACGTCAAGCCAAGGCATCAATCAGTCCATCTGGGTAAAATCACAAGCTGACTCCGATATTGCTAAATATTTATACTGTCAAATACACACAGACATCCAGATGAAAAGAGGCATTCATTAGGAATTCTCCAGCTTGTCAGTTTAAAGATGTAGATTAGAGCAAAACCTCCCACTATGGTACTGAGTGCTCAAGAAAAGTCTATATTTAGCCATTCTGAGCAATAAATATCATCATATTGCCTCATTTAGGTAAATAGAGAATAAATATTGTCAAGATGATCTAGAGATAATGTAAACAGATCCCTGTTCAGAGTCTGTGTTACCCAAGTAAATTCCAGGACATTGATGTACTGATGATGCTTTGGGGTTTAACCCTTTTTCTTAATCACGTGCTCTCTCCCTCCCCTTCCTAATGACAGTAAAATGGGTCTTCTGACAGATTAGGAGAAAAATAGGATGGGAAAATGGTTCTGCATATTTGTGTGTGTGTGTGTGTGTGTGTTTTTAACCACAAAGGTGATTTTTAAGTTATGTGAATTAGAACACTAATTAGTACTTGTGCTGTAATATTGCCTTGATATTTCTAAAGCTGGTGCTGCTGCTGGTGCTGCTGCTGAAAATAAAGATATCTGTAACAACTCTGAGGTTCATTCCAGAGTTTAACATGAGAACTGACAAAGCCCATCAATCACAAGAGAACATTACAGCTCTAAGGTTAAGACATTATTTCAACAGTACACCAAGTTAAGACTCATACTGGAATTTCTTTTATAGCACATTTTTTCTGAGATAAGATTCTCCCACTGTGAGAATATTCTATGAAAGACTGAGATCTATACCTTGACTACAGTTCAGTTTCTTTGCTTACATTGTAGCAAGTGCCATCCACTAACAAAATAAGAATAAAATTTGCTTCCTGTAGTGCTCAGAGAACGTGTCCCTTTGCAGCAGAATGCTTTTCTCCCCCTTGCAATTGATAATCTTGGAAGTTATGCTCAATTGGGAATTTTAACTGACGTCAAAGTTTTAGTTAATTACACTAGATGATTTTTTTGATATTAATAATTAACATCCCTCTTTATAACTAAATATCCATAATTAATCAGCGAATCATAACGTGAAGACTAATTAACTTCAAACTCAAATCTGAACAGAAAATCCATATTACTATCTAACATCATTAATTACTAGAGTAATCAAAGTTCTCCCTCATGGGATGCAACATAGAGCTTTGAGGGTTCATAAACTAAGCTATTATCACACAGAAATGTTCAAAGTAACTTCAAATAGCATTGTAGATTACTAAATTATTAGATTATTTAAACAAATTTCCAGTTTCACCATGTTACATTATCAATAATCCACTCCTGACAGTTGGATAAGTAACTAATAGAATAGCAGCTTTCCCCCTCCATATCTGGGTTTTGTTTTGTTTTGTTTTGTTTTGTTTTGTTTTGTTTTGTTTTGTTTTGTTTTGTTTTGTTTTGTTTTTTCCTTGAGAGGTTAATATGGGGAGTTCTGTCAAATGGGTAATTTTGTTCAGTCTTTTAAAATTCACCGTGCTTCTTTTGTCTCTTTTCTTATGTTGTATAGAGTGCTAGTTAGCTGGTTTAAAATGAATTAGTCTCAAGCTACAAAGTACATTAGCATTGTTCATCCAAAAGGGAATATTGTTTTTAAAATGAAGCTTTAGACAGCAAGATACAAATCAAAAAGTCTTTGATCCATCCATGTTAAACATGAAAGAGAACTAAAAGAGGTAATTATGCAAAAGAAAAAAAATCTTTAATTAACATGGACATCACAAGATGTGAAATGGGTTCATTTTAATTTTTAATAAACAAGATGGTGCCATTGTAACAAACTGAAAAATGCCTTTGTAGGTTTTCATTTTAAAAGTTCCAAGTTAAAAGCATGTCTAAAACCCACAATTCAATTATTATATCACCTAATCTTCCAAGTGCACACACAGAATACTGTTCCTTTGTGTGGCAGCTGTAAAAATTCTAAGCAATTTTTACTGTCAAGAAAACTCTGAATAAATAGGGGCTGTTAACTTAGGCAGATATCTGAGGTTATTTGGTGGCAATCAAGAACTCACAGCACTTCAACTAATGGGTTATGATCAGAAACTGTTCCTAATAGCCAGCTAGACGGATCTGAATATGAAGATTTCTATAATTTTGTTGTCAGCTTGTGATGTACTCTGGTGCTAATTATTTGGAACAATTATGTTTTCCTAATAACAAAAGAAGAAGCAGTGGTTTAAGCAGGCTTACCTTCAGATCTTTAGATTAACAGTTTAAATTCACTTGCCATTGAGAAATAACATTTCTTTTTCCTGCATGGAGCTCTAATTATTTAAGATGCTTGTCTTTTAAAGTCTACTCTTTTTACTTCTTTTAAGCACGTTCAATATGTCAGTGTACACTGATGACTTCAGTAACTAGTATTTTCTCAGTCTTAGGTTTATGCCTGTACCTCCCATAGACTGCTTACTTCATTTGGTTATTCAAAAACCATAATTAGTGCAGTAATTAACGTGTGGATCCTTCAAAGGAAGACTGCTAGAATCATGGGACGTCTCTCATCATTCTTGCTGATGTGCAGATGATAAAGAGACTTAGGTTGATGTGACAACAGGATTTGTATTATTGCACATTAACTGTGCTGCAGGGAAATTCAGACAGGACCTTGGTCCACAGAGCCCTTCCTTTTGAAAAAAAGTAATTATCCACACTGTTTCTATAATGCAACTAGGTGTTATCCTGCATTTGCAGCTGTCAAATCATTTGTTTTAAAAACGATTTTTTTAATATCTTATGAATACTTGAAAGTTTGGAGTTTTGCACATTATCTCTCAACCAATTACCAAACAGAGGTGCCAAGATGCTGAGGATTGTGTTTTTGTTTTTTTAATCCCTAACAGAGAGATTCTTTCTTGATGTTTGATTTCAGAAAATCTGATAGTAATTTGTTGGTACAAGTTACAGTTTCAAAATGAAGATGAGTCCCCATTTTCTGTTTTTCCCCAGAGGGAACTTTGTTGTTTAAATTTCTATTTTTAATCAGTTGGGTTTTCAGGCTCCAGTAAATGAACTGTATATAGTTGGATTTGGCTTTGCCAAACATGAAGGCAAACCAATAGGCATTTTGACATGTTTAGAAGTAAAATAATTGGTCTTTTCTCAACAGCTGTTACTAACCAAAAAATAAACATTTTATAAATACATCATCTTTCATTTTTGCCTTAAATTTTCTCTAAATGTTTTTTTTTCATACTGCTAGAATCTGTTCCCTTTTCAAATTTTCACCTTACAGGTAGTCCATAGTTCATAGTGCATGCATTCCTTTAAGATCCAAAAAGATTAACTAAGAAAGTCTTTAAGGTGCTGCTGTACTTTTTATGTCCATCCTAATGAAGAGTGATAAGTCAGGCAGGGAAGAAGAAGAAGGAAGACACATTGAAAGAATCACAGCAATTCAATAAAATATATGAATATGAGCATTCTCTATTCAGGTTTTCATGGTTTTCATGGTTTCTCTGTTTTCTCTTTTTTTTCCTTATCATGTGACAGGTAAGAATAAGATAAATAAAGAGGAAATAATCAACCTTTATTATAAATACAAAATTCCCAGTTTACCTATTAAGTTTAGAGCACCTTTTGTTTGTTTTGCTTGTTGTCTTTTCTTTCTGCTACATTCTTTCCCTTATTCAGGCCACCTCCTTCAGCTATTAAGGGTTTGCAGTAGATCTTTTACACACTATCCTGGTGGCTGGTGTCCAGAGTTACCTGTGCAGTGAGATTCTACACAAAGTGTGGTTATTGCTGGATAATTACACTCTGAAGTATTATGAGCCATTGATACTGTTGCTGGGTATGTTTATTTGAGAATCCCATTCTGCCAGTCTAAACACAAAGCTGCCACACTGTGTGGCTGTTTGCCTAAATAACATATATATTACTCACAGCTAACAACTATGGAAGCTATACACAGAAGGTAAAATGCCTTCTCTTTCCAAGAGATCAACATCATGTGACATTTAAAATACAATTCTAATGAACAAATTCTAATTTTTAACACATCACAATGAGTATGATATTAAAGAGTAATTGTAATTAAGCATTTTGAGCTAATCTCAAAATCAAGACCTGTATTCAAGTCCTGCCTTTGATGCCTAGTAGCTATGTGATACTGGGTAAGTGACTTTAACCACTAATTATACCAGGTAACTCACTAAGACTTTTAAGTTACAACTCCATCTTGGTAGACTTAGGAAGCTTTCTCATTAAGTGTTCCCTGTTCTGGTGAAATCACAGAACCAATTCAAGAAAATATTTCATAAGTTCAAGAAAAATATTTCATAATAGCATAAAAGGAATGAGAGTGATAATAATGTCCAGCATTTGAATAGTGCTTTAACATTTGCAAAATACTTTACATGTATTTCGTTTTATTCTCAGTACTATGCCTGAGAGGCATATACTATTTTTACCCTATTTTATAGATAAAGAAACTGAGGCTGAGCTAGATTATGTGATTTACTTAGGGCCTCAGAGCTAGTAAGTAACTGAAGTAGATTTGAACTCAGGTCTTCTTGGCTCAGGCCCAGCTCTCTTATCCACTGTAAGTACCTAGCCATCTAGGTACTGAACCTGTGATCTCAGTGGTTATAGGCAACCCTCAGGTGAGGAAACTCCTTCAACTACAACATCTTTACAACCTAGAGCACTGAGAAGTAAAGTAACTGTATGGGTCATAACTAATCAATCAATCATTATACATTTATTAAGTATCTATAGTGTCAGGAACTATGCTAAGTGCTGGGTATACAAAAAGAAGTGGGAAGAAAAACAAAAACCTGTTCTCAAAGAGCTTATAGTCAAATGGAGGAGATAACATACAAACAAATATATACAAAGCAATTTGTAAGATAAATAGCAAACACTTAAAAGATAATAGAATTAAGAGAGGTTTTGAAAGTCTTCCTGTAAAAGATGGTATTTTAGTTGGGACCTAAAAGAAGCCAGAAAGGTTAGTAGTTAACAGATGATGAGAGAGAGCATTTCAGGTATGGGGGACAGCCAGAAAAGATGCCTGGAGCTAAGAGAGAAATAGGGTTCATGGAATGGCCAGGAGGCCAGACTCATTAGATTGCAGAGTTCTGTTTTGGACATGTTAATTTGTCTACTGAACAGCTAATTTGAGATATCTCAAAGGCAAATGGATATGTAAGTTCAGCAGAGAAGTTGAAAAAAATTGGTAGATTTGAGAACTATCGGCATAGAGAAAGCAGTTAAATCCATGACAGGTGATGAGTTCACCAAGTGAAAATGTATAGAAGTAAAAGTAGGCCTGGAAAAGAATTGAGTGTCAGTAATAATGATGATAATAATAAGAACAACAATAAATGACTTAATGTTTTAAAGTTTATAAAGTACTTTCTATATATTATCTCATTTGAATCTCACAATAAACTCTAAAATAGGTACTTTTAGCCCCATTTTGCAGATGAAGAATCTGAGGCTCTGAATAAATGAACTAGCTAATTTAAAGACTTTTGATATCTCAAATCCATGAATATGTTAGACTTTCAATTTGTGTGAACCACAGGGTTTTCTGTATCTCTGGAAAATAAATATAATTACTCAGAATGGTTTAAGAGGTTCTCAGATATTTTGATATTGTTGAGTTAATAGATAAGAAGATTAAGATTCCATACATTTGCATAGAACTCTACAGTTTACTAGGAAGTATAACATTAATATGATCATTACAACTACAGCACGTACAGCAAGGAACAGAGCCCCATGTTTTATAAAAGAAGCGAAGCCTTAAAGCCTTGAAGTATTTTGTTCAAAGTTGCATAACTCATGAGTAACAGAATTGGTACCTGGGTACATCTAAGTCTTTTCCTTCCAAATTAAGTCCCCAATTCACAGGGCCAAACTATCTGTATGGAACAAAAGGAAGTCAAAGAATTTGGATTAAGAGGATCATCTCTTCCAACCTTCTTTCTACCTCATATAAAGAATTCCCTCTTTTCATTAGACTTTATAGCATTGTTGTCTTCAGCTTCCGGTCAGTGAAAACAAAAGATTTTTCCAAGTGAACTGCTGATAACCAGCTCTTATATAGCACCTCTGTTGTCCCTGTTCAATGTTATTTTGTTTATGCCTATACCTCTTCCTTTTGAGATCTTTTTTGACTCTGAATTCTTGCATCTATCCCTCTCCTTAGCTCAGGAGAAAAATTGTTGAATGGAACAAAGCAAGGAACAAGCCTTTTGGATTGCCACTAAAGACCTTTTCCATGTGAGCAAACTTAATTTTGAGGAACAATTTCCTAGTTCTTTATCTATTCAGTCTATTACTAGTTAATTGTTTAATTTCTATAATTGATAGTTAATGTATTGTGACAGCTATTTTGACAGAGCCTTGAATGACTAATGTCAGTACTTAGAAAATATTCACAAGGGAACAAGCTGATCTGTTAATCAATGACAATATTAGCAAATTTCCAAACCGCTAGTTTTGTTCTTACTGATAGCTGCTGAACAACTGTGGGGGATGTTGATTACTGTCCTCCACGGGCAGTCACTTCACACCAGCAAAACAAGCTTTTGTACCCTTCCCCCCCCCAAAAAAAAAGCACACTAAGGATTCTTGTGCCTTGCCTTTCTTTGCTTATTCTTTTTCTCAGGTTGTACTATTAAGTGAAATAGGATTTGTCCAGTGAGTGGGCTGCTCGTTTTTTTTTTTTTTGTTTGTTTGTTTGTTTTTTAGGGGTATATGACATTAAAAAACAAGTGGGAATTTCCTTTATAGTCTTTGGCCTGTGGAACAGGTACAGGAAATGAGCTTGTTTATGATTTTATGTTCATTTGAATGCACATAAGAGAAAGGGAAACTTTCAAAGAATTAGGACCCAGCACTGTTTTCAGCAGTTCATGAATACTATAAAAAAGGTTAGCCAGAAATTAAAAATGGAATTCTGACACCTTCAGAAATATTTCAGATTTCTTTTTTGGCACTTTCAACTTCTTCCTGTATTCAGAAAAACCTTAGCCTGTGAACAGGACCAGAATAATTGAAATAGCCACTATTGGCAGAGCACTTCAAGGCTGCAAAAGCATTCTGCATATATCAGTTATTCCTTACAACTCTGTTTTGAGGTAAGTACCACAGGTATTATCCCCATTTTAGAGATGAGAAAACTGAAGCTGAGGGCAAAATGAAGAGACTTAACTCAAGAGTCACAGAACTAGTAAATGCTAGAGGGAAAATTCGACCTCAGATTTCTACTGACTTCAGATCCAGTGGTCTCTCTAGTAGACCAAACTGTCTCACAACTCTCAGAACTCAGATTACTAGATTAGGAACCCTTAATGACGTACTGTTTGAAATATTACCAAATTAGAAACTAGTACCCAAAAAATTATTTAAAAAGATATATTGTCAATAAGTTCTAAGAAATAAATCTATTAAATATGTAATACTGTGTATAGATGTATGATATTGCTATTGTCAGATCCCATATCTGGGTATTTTTATTTCCTACTTTTAAAGATGACCAGAAATCTAATCCTAAACACTAAACTCAGGATGGGTTTTTTACATCAGAATTTTTTTTGAGTAGTCACTTTTTCCACAGCTGCAGTCAATGTAAATACTTTGGGGGCAGATCTTCCTATAGCAAAGAGTTTCTTCTGGTGTATTATTGTAAAGCCAAAGAGTACACTGTCAGCAATATGTGCTTGAATTGAGAATGTAATGTTGTTTTCAGCATCTTTGGGGGGTGGGGTGGGATGAGAATATAACATACAGATATAACAATTTCACCAGAAAGTTTCTTCATAGAACTGTATGTCATCTGGATGAAAATGAAAAGTTATTCATTATAATTAAACAATGCAGGTTAATAGCAGAACCACTCAATATACGTTGTTTAAAGAGGATTCCAGGCACTCCATTTATCTGATGGGACCGGTTTAAATTCATTTTTCTGGCTCAAGTTGGGGCATTCAGCTTAACAATTGGCAAGTCATTGCCCTTCTGCACTTAGACCCCTTGTCTGCAAACACGATGCAATGGGAATGTGGCTGAGGTTTCATGAAATGAAGTGTGCAGCATGCCAGGCCCATCTGTGCCAGCCTTATAAAACAAAAGCTCCCAATTTTATCATCATTGCCTTTTGTTCTCCACAGTGCTATTCATGTGACTGTTTTATGAATGCTAGAGTCTGTGAGCATCGATTGATCCAACTAGTTCCTTTGCTACACTGCTTGTTCTCTGCTATAATACTTGTCACCCCTGCACCCCTATTCCTTTTACAAAGGCAAGCTCTAATGTCCTGAATCTGAAACAATTTTATAAAGTTCTCAGGCTGAAAAGTGAAAGAGAGGTATTTTTGAATTGCAGATCAAAAAATAAATTGGGGTGGGGGAGGAGATGGGGCACATTTAATCAGTTAAAGGAAGCAAGACTACTGCTTGTTTAAGACCTAGAATCCATAAACCTGTAACGATTTTATTATATTGATGTCACTTTTCATTATTTCCATGAATGGGTATTCCCGTCTTAATGCACAATATTTGCCTCTGATGAACCAACTAGTTTAAACATGGTTTGTTTTAATGGTTTCTGAATTTCCATTCAGATTCATCAGAAGTAATTCTATTTGAAATCACACCAGGCTAAATGTGGTAGCTGTAAATCCATTTGAACTGCAGTGATTAGGAGATCAGTCCATTAATCTCCAGATCTACAATATAATGTTTGATTGGTTTATTTGGGGAGAATTTTTATGTAAAATGAGAGAGAATTTGACCCTGTGAAGAGCTATTTTATTACAAAAATGCCAGCAAAGGATAGTGATGGGAAAATTCCACAGTCTTCATTAATAAATGACAATTGGATCAATTGGAGAAAATAACTAACATTATTATGAATAGCACTTTCATGTTTGTAAAGTACTTTGCATATGTTATCTCATTAGATTCTCAAATCTGTAAGTTAGGGGTTTGTTATCTCTATTTTGTAGATGAGGAAACTAAGACTGAGGTTAAGGGACTGATCCAATCTGAGTCACAATAGCTAGATCTGTCTGAGGTAGGACTCCGGTCTTTCTAATTCTGAGTCCAGGACTCTTTCCCCTGTACCACCATAAGAATTTCTTGAACTTTCCAATTTGGACTTTTGTTTCTACAGTTAATATTTTCATGGATCAATAAACAAATCCCATGATTAGAATGTTGCTGAGAGATTAGTGGGTTCATATGATTCATAAGATTTTAAAACTGGAAGGAATCTTGTAGAGGACTGAAACTATTGAGTCGATGCACTGAGGTCAGGACTGCCGAATACTTGAGGCTAACTACTGATTGGGCAATTCTCTATGGGCATATGCTTGGAAAATGGCCCTTTCCACTATCCTGTGCTGGCTAAATGATTGATGTATACAGAGGATTGTAGTAGGGCCTAGGGGATGGAGTAAGACTAGCCAGGGTCACTCTTTGCAGTGGACGAGGAAGAAGGCGGTTGTGGAGATTCTCTTCCACCCCCTTCACTTCTACCCCTAAAGACTAAGGACTTTTTCTAATCCTGACTCTGGCTAATTCTGGGGTGTCCTGGGTGCTAGTGCGGTCGTGGGTGCAGAATCTTAGAGATCATTCAATTCAATATCCTCATTTTAAACCCAGGCAGATTTTTTAAAATTGACCTAAGTTTCTATAGCCACAGTGGTAGGGCCACAACTAAAGCCCAGATCCCTTGAATTTAGTCTTTTCATTATACTTCACAATCATTCAAGTCATTGTCAGCCATAATGAAGAGAAAGAAGAGTCTATGTATTACTGACCCATTAGGAACCCCATCCACATAGCTTTCTGTTCTCTTTTTTCAAAGAGTCCTGAGAGCCAAGATTCCTCTCAGTTTGATCTGTTAGGTGACATTATAGTTAAAGCTGTTAAAAGCCTTTCAGACAAGTGTTAGAAATGCTCTGTGCAGTTTGGGACTCAAAACAATATATGATTTGTAGCCCAAACATCCCTTTCTTTCCCCATTTCCTACAATGTCCTTGATCAATGATTGGACTGCCACAAAACTCAGTATAATCACAAGAGGAATGGTTCCCCTATGTAATTGGGAAATATATTTGTATATTTGGGGAACAATGTTGCCCAATCCAGATTAACCAAGTCATCTTTTTTTTTTTTTTTAATTAATTAAGACTTTCTTAAACCAGCTTTTGGGGAGAAATAGAGACAGACAGAGAGACACAAAGAGAAAACAAAAACAAATTCAGGACAACAACTCAAAAATCCAGGTCAAATAATAAAAACATCAAACATTCCAAAAAGATTATGTTGAGACTCAGAGGAGTCAGGGGTTCATAGAACTAGAAGAGAACTCATTTAATCCAACCTGCTAACTTGCCCAGGACCACCCAGGCAGTAACTAGCAATCATGATTCAAACCCAGTATCCTATTCCATATCCAGGATCCATTCTACTGTACCATACTGCTTCTCCTGTCATATCTTCAACTCTTTAGTGACTTGCTATATTAGGCACCATAGTGCAATGAAAAGGGCTCTTGTGCTTGGACAAGACTCTAAGTCTCATTTTCCTCAAGTGTAAAATGGGAGTCTCACTAAGGTCCCCTCCAAGATTTCGTCCCAGTTCAGTGACTATGATCCCACCTTATACATAGCATTGCATGCTGACCTCCTATACAGGCAGGTACTAAAAATGAAGGTAAAAGTAGTAGCCCCTATATTTACTCAGCAAAGAGAGAAAGTGGGGGAGGGGGAGGAGAAGGGAGAGGAAGTTTACTGAAGAACTTGTCCTCATTCCCTTAACTATTAGCAGTCTCCTTCCCAGAATAAACTTGGATTGATTATATGTGTGTGTGAATGTACACGCACACACACACACACACACCTTTTCAGTATGTGGCATTTTGTGTGCATAGACATGCTAATTCAGTATATGATATTTAATGTGTGTATGTACACACATGTATTTAGCATATGGCATTTTATGCATACACATATACAAATCAGTTTAATGGCATTTCACATGTGCACACAGACAGTATATGGCACTTTGTGTGCACACACATTAATTCAGTATATGACATTTTGTGCATGCAAACACATTGATTCACTGTATGGTACTTTATTCGTGCACAGTTAGTCACATGTATGTACTCATAGTTTTTCAGTTTGTGGCATTTTCTCAGGGATAGTCCCCCAACTTAAATTTGTTAGCTAGGATCCCAGAAGGTGGCTGCTATTTCCCATCACAAGCACCCTACCAGGGAGCTTCCCTTTAATAATCAGTGATTAGATACAAATTAGCTCTTCATAAAGGCTTTCACTTTTATATTATAATCAGAACAGCAGTTACTAAGTATGCCCCTCATAAAACCATAGAATACTCTTCCACAATTATACAGAGTTTCCATGGAAAGAATGAGCATAAAATTAAAAGTACCCTGGTAATGAGATTTATGTTGGGATTCCATGGCCAAGGCTATTCTCCACACCTATATCAAAGGGGTGTCCTCTTGTCTTGTCTTCCAGTGGAGTCTTCACTTTCCCACCAGGCCTGGGGCAGCCTGGGTTCCTTCACTGAGCTCTCACAGACTGCCTTAGCTGAATTTTGGATTGCCAGAGATAGTTCTCTCTTGCCTTCTTCTCTGCTTTTTCCTTCTTTTGAGTGGATGGTTCTCTGTAGTTAAATTTCTGTCTGGACTATATTTCTCAGCTCTTTGGATTGCATCTTAAACTCTTTTAAACTGATTTTTCAACTACTGGATGAGATATGATCCTCTGAGTTAGTACCTATGTTGCCATGACTGAAAAAAATCCCCTCCTCCCTAGTTCCTCAAGTCTCTGTCATCTAGAGGTTTCCTTACATATACTCCCTGAGCTGGACTCCCCAGAATCATCAGACTTGTCTAGTGCTTAGCAGTTTAGAACCCTGAAAAGGTGTGTCAGTTTTTCCTCATAAGGTAATTTTCTTGAAGTCCTTGAGGAAAAAGTTGCTCATACTTCATAAAGAAATAATGTCTTTACTTCTGTTATCTACTCTTTTGCTTTTAGTTACTGTTATATATCAATTAGGAAGAAGTTGGGGGTGGGAGAGAACCAAATCCCCTACTCTGTTTTGTTATCTACCCTAATAGAAAGTTTCCATTATTTTTATGCCAATTGCTTATTTATTACAGTTCTCCCACATAGTAGATACTTAGCAAATGCTACTTGAGCATTGGATGTCCTTACCAAAGTCTTCCTGTTTCAGAGAGGTTGATGAGTTTAATCCAGGTATCTAGCTCACCCAGAATTTTTCAGACTTATATTAAAGTATAAAATTTTTTTTGTTAGCACTCTGGCCTAGGTTGACTTTCCTCTACTCCCCTAACTTTTCATTTAAAAAAATTAGATTAGGTCATTAATCTTTATGGACCGTTAGATGATGGCATAGTGGATAGAGTATCAGGCCAGGAGTCAGGAAGACTCAACCTCCTGAGTTCAAATGTGGCCACAGACACATATTAGCTGTGTTGACCCTGATCAGTTAATCTGATTTTCCTTAGTTCCTCATCTATAAAATGGGCTGGAGAAGGAAATGACAAAACCTTCCAGCATCTCTGTCAAGAAAACCTCAAATGGAATCACAAAGAAGCATATATGACTGAAAACTATGGAACAACAACATTTAGTTCTTTCCTTTTCAGGTAATATATATTATATTATGAACTTAACAGAATTTCTCTTAAGAATTCCAACTGCCCTACTAATAACAATCAAGCATAGTAAAAATTTTTATTAGCAACCTTTGTATAGTCTAAATAAGATAACCAGCACAATATGACTCATGAGACCAATATCCCAAAAAGGAGTATATTCCTATCTTCATTTTACTTTTTTTGCAAATGAGAAATTATTTTGATAGTACTACCCTAATATTGATTCCTGTATTCCAGGCAAGCAGTGAGGCTTATCCTTCTAAGAAAAGCAATAGATTTAAGTATAAGAGTTTCTTGAGAAAATTTGGTCTTTTTTTAAATGTGTTACATTGCCCTTATTTTTTTTATTGTCACTGATATTGCTTTAACAAAATTTAAAATTATGCCTCCAGTTTCCCTTCTATTAATGAAATAAGTTGAATTTTTCTAGGTTTTAATGTAAAACCCAGCATTTTGTTAATAATTAGAATTGTACCTTCAAAATAGAAAAAAATATTAGTGACACATTATTGCACTGCAACAATGCCTTTCCCTTTAGAGACCTTCTAATTTGTAAAGAGGAAAGTAAGGATTGATTTATGAACTTGGAATAACTGAATAATTTTCTGACATGCATCATAGAATAAATTTAAATAAAGTAAACATTCCATGAAATGTAACAAAACCCCACTAAACAAGAATGCTTGGAAAGTGAGGCTTATTGATTTTTTTAATTGATTTTGCTTATTAATTCAATGCTTGCCAAATTAAAAAAAATTTTTTTTACAAACTTTGTAAAAAAAAACACAACTTTTTGAAATTCATTACCTGACAATAGGTAGAATATAATGGTTATAACTGAATTTTCCTTGATTCAGACATTCAAGATCATCATTCTAAATATCAGAAAGGGCAGAAATCAAACTTGATTACTTACTTAGTCCAGCAAAATGCTTACTTACCCCAGAACATATTCTTGAAAGTTGTTTTTGTAGTTCTTCTTTCCATACTTTTAAAAAAAAATCTGTGATCACTCATTTTGTTTTAATTTTTCTCTTCCTCTTAAAAATAAAAGTACTGATTAAGTGTATAGATTGTTTAGAGTCTCCCAATCTAAGTTTTATTGTTAAATTATCTGATTAGCTATAACAAACCTAGGAAAAAGAAGTGATTTGAAATAAATGACAAACAAACATCTGAAGGTTAAGAGATCAGCTTTTTCAGAAACATTATGTCCTTTTAAATTAGCCAAATAATGCAAGAAATGCTATTTCCACCACTGGTAATTGAATATTTTCTAAAGATTGAAATAAAAGACCTACAGATAATAGACTTGGAACTTAGAAAGGCCTTAGGAATGAGAACAACAGAATTGGAATGAATTTCAGAAGCCAACCTTTACCTGAAAATAATTTTCTCCATAATATATCTGATGAGTAATTATTTAGATTTTCTTTGAAGACCTAGCTGGAGGGATCCTACTGCCTCCCACAGCCACCTTTTGGAGTACTACTTTGGTATAGTTTTAACTATTAGAAATTTATTTTCTCTGAAATCAAGCCTAAATCCATTTCTTTACAACTTCAATCCACTGGTCAACATCTTCCCTCTGGGCCAAACAGGGAAAAATCTGTTTTTGTTTTATGTTTTTTACTATAGGAATATATTAATGTTTACTACTCTTACTGCTGTTGCTACTGCTACTACTAGCAATTAACTTCTCATAATATTTATATTTAATTATAATAGTCATTTTATCCATCTGTACAATTTTATGTAGAATGTTAATTCCAAAATAATAAGATAACAATTTGTCCCAGGACTATTTCATGTGAACTTCATTGAAAAGGATGAGAATAGCATAATAATGATAATAATTATAATGATACCCAACACAAACCTTTTTAAAGTATGTGAACTGCCTTATATATTATCTCACTTGAACCTTATATATAAAACAGTCTGGTAAGAAACATACTAAAGGTATTATTATCCCCATTTTAGAAATGAGCAAACTGAGGCCTAAAGAGATTAAATGACTCAGATGGTCATTGAGCTATTAAGTATGAAAGGTAGATAGTCCTATGATTTAAGAAGAAAAGTGACTCATTAAAAGCACTGCCTATTTTCTCCAACTCCAGACAGTTGTTCCTACTTTGCCACTTCCCATTCACTTCAAATCTCATTTCTAATATAATCACTCAACAAAAATTGTTCCTTACAAAATCACCTGTGATGTCTTAGTTGTCAAATGCAACAGCTTTTTCTCAGTCCTCATCCTTTTTGAATTACTTGTATTTGACACTATTGGCTACTCTCTCCTCTCACAACTCTTGCTTCTTTGAATTTCTTTTTCTTTGGTTTCAAAAAGTTATTCTTAAAAAATCTAACAGAAATCCATTTTCTTTGCCTCTCTAACCTCCTTCTCCATTGAAAAAAGCAGAGAAAAACAAAAACAAAACAAATTTTTTGCAACAAAGATACATAATGAAACAAAGAAATATATGCAGTTTTTTTTTTTTGCTCTATACCCTAAACCCCACCACCTCTCTGGCAGGAGGTATCTAACATATTTCCTCATTTGTTCTTTGAAATTGTGAATGATCATTGTATTGGTCACAGGTTTTGTTTTGTTTTTTATTTTAAGTTCTTTGTCTTTTTGACATACATCAAAGAAGAAACTTAAACATTCTATGAAATTGATTATTGTTGTTATATAAATTGTTGTCCTAGTTCTAATCATTTCATTCTTAATCAATTTATTAAAGTCTTCAAAATTGTTTCATGTTGAAAATATTAATTGTTCTGGTTCTGCTCATTTCAATCTGCATCAATTCATTTAAGGTTTTTTATGTCTCTAAAATCATCTATTTGCTATTACCCTGTAACAATAACAAGAAAAACATTCCATCATATTCAATGACTACATTTTTTTCTACCATTCCTTAATTAATTATATTATCCCTTGAGTTTCCAAGGGTTTTTTTTTGTATTCCAAAAAGAGATGCTCTATTTTTGTTCACCCAGGATCTTTTCCTGTTTCTTTGATTTCTTTTGGTTATGTATCTAGAAGTTGGGATACAGCTGAAATAAAGCTGAAAAAAAAAAAAGAAATTCAAAAAAGTAACTGTGTATAATTCTAAATTTCTCTCTAGAATGATTGTATATCCATTCATAAGTCCATCAACCAAAGTGACTGTTTTCTATACCTCCATTTGTCATGTCTCCTTTTTTATCTTCATCAACTTGATAGTTATAAATCTCAAAATTACTTCAATTTTAATTTCTTTAATTTATAATGATTTTTTACCAATTCTTTATATGTCTTAGAAATAAGACCCTTAATTAGATTTTATAGCAAAGATTTTTTTCCTCAGTTAATTGTATCACTTTTAATCTTAGCTTTATTGGACCTGTTGATACAGAACTTTTAAATATCATGTGAAGAAAATCAAAGATTTTATCTTCTGTAATCCTTTCCTCCCTATTATGACCATGAATTTTTTTTTTCTATTCGTAGATCTGTTGATTTTTCTCATATTTTGATGATTTGTTTTTATGTGACTTTTTTAACATCTAGGCCACGTATTCATTCAGAATTGTTCTTAGTGGTCCAAACCTGTCTTTCATGCTGTTGTCCAATTTTCCTAGTAATTTTTGTCAAATAGTGAATCCATATCCTAATAATTGAACTGATAGATTCATATGTTTCACTCTGTTGTGTACCTAATCTGTTCCACTGATTGATCTTTGTTTTCCACTGGTACCAAGTTTTGAGAATTTCAGCTTTGTAATATAGTTTGGTATCTGACACTAGCTAGCATGCCTCTGTTATTCCCCCCCCCCCCTTTTTTTTTTTCCATTATAGCCCTTGAGATTCATGACCTCGCTTGCCTCTGTATGAATTTTATTGTTATTTTTATACTTTTATATAAAATAATCCTTTGCTGATTTGATTGATATGATGCCTAATTAACTTTGTAATATTGTCATTTTATTATATCAACTTATCTCACCCATGAGCAATTAAATTTTTTAGATCTTCAATTTAGATCTTTAAATCTGTAAATAGGGATTTATAGCTGTATTCATTTAGTTAATCTGTATATCTTGATAGGGAAGGAGCCTAAAATGAAACATTTGGATATACTCAGTTAGTGGTCATGATTTGGATGATGAACCAGCAAAGGAAGATTGAGAAAGGAGGGTCAGACTGGTAGGATGAAAGTCAGAAGAGAGCAGAAGAACATGTAGAGAAGAAAAATGATTATCACAGAGGAAGTGAGTGATCAACAAATGCTGAAGAAAGGTCAAGGACGATCAGAATTGAGAAGAGGCCATATCCATGTGTTTCTCAGAAGGCTCCTTTTTATAATTTCTTCCTGACCACGTTTCACCCCAGCTTCCTTCTTGCTAGCTGTCCTCCCACTAAGCATTGCTACATTCTCTCCCTCTCCTTTCTACCTATTGCTGTGACAACACTGATCAAATCACCATTACTGTTGTTTCTAAAATGGGCATGTCAATATCATGCTCTACTCACCATTCCTTATTTTCCAGACCCAAATCCTCTTTCCTGACCTCAGTTTTTCTATAGGAATTATCTTCCCCATTTGAATGGGGGCCCCTTGAAGGCACAGAGCATCACATGTTAGTAGTTGTATTTCCAGTGTTTTGCCCAGTATCTGGCACTCAGTAAATACTTAATGTAAATATTTTCATTCATACATTGAAAGGTTGTTTTTTTTTTTAACATTGAGGATTTTATTCTATAAATTATGCCTTAAGTAATTAAATTGCTTTTACTGTGGGAAAAGAGTAGTCAGTAATATTAAATGGTGCAGAGAGGAGGAGGAAGATGAGGACTAAAAAGTCATGTTTTGTCAAGAGTCAAATGCTTGTTTAAATACCTAACATATGATATTCATTGTTCTAAACACTGAGAATACAAATACAGAAAAGAAAGTCTCAGATTATGGTGGAGAATTTTAAAAAATGTATGCTGTAAATGAGATTCAACGAAATCATTTCCAACGGAGCAGTAATGAACTGAACCAGCTACGCCCAGAGAAAGAACTCTGGGTGATGACTAAAAACCATTACATTGAATTCCCAATCCCTATATTTATGCCCACCTGCATTTTTTACTTCCTTCACAAGCTAATTGTACAATATTTCAGAGTCTGATTCTTTTTGTACAGCAAAATAATGGTTTGGTCATGTATACTTATTGTGTATCTAATTTATATTTTAATATATTTAACATCTACTGGTCATCCTGCCATCTGGGGGAGGGGGGGGGGGGGAGTAAGAGGTGAAAAATTGGAACAAGAGGTTTGGCAATTGTTAATGCTGTAAAGTTACCCATGCATATAACCTGTAAATAAAAGGCTATTAAATTAAAAAAAAATAAAAGAATTATTAGATTGGAAAAAAAATTTATGCTGTAGTTCAAAATAAGATGTCTGAGGAGATATCTGCCCAAACCTCTCTTTTTCAGTGAAGAAGTATATGATTTCATCCTCTAATCAGAGAGCATAAGTACGGGTAAGATGTGAAAAATAAGGCTGATTCAATATTATAGGACAATGAAATTTCCCAATTTTGAGTTTACTTATGGGAAGCCCAAATGTCCAAAAAAGTACAGTCAATGGGGAATAAGAAGATGTCTGAAAACATGGTTAGTGAAGATCTTTAAAAAAAAAAAAAAAAAGAAAGAAAGAAAGAAAAATCTAAACACACAAAAAAATCAAAGATTAAAATAACCTAGTGTTCATTAAGATGAGACTTTTATCAAACCAATTTTATTTTTAAAAAGATATACACTTTTTAAAATTTTATTGATTTTTTTCATCACTTTTATTTATAAATATGTCCTTTCTCCTTCTCCTATCCAACAATCCACCAGTTGTAAGAAAAAAAAAGAAAGAAGGCAATTCAACAAAATTAATCAATACTTTAATCAAGTCTAATTGTATATGAAGTGTTCCAAATACATAGCCTTTAGCTTTTTCAAAGAAGGGAAAATATTCATTCTCATCTCTGTTTTTCAAAGCCAGATTTAATCATTATAATTATGTTGCTTTCATTTTCAAATTCTATGTCCTTTTCATTTATTGCATCATAGTCCATTATGTATTATTTTCTTAGTTCTGCTTAACTTATCCTGTTTAAAATAAGTCTTCCACTTTTCTCTGAACTCTTCATATTTGTTATTTTTTATGTTACAATATTTCATTAAGTTCATGTGCCATAATTTTTTTAGCCATTCCTCAGTCTATGGACATCTACTTGGTTTCTAGTTCTTTAATCTCCAAAATATTTTTGTGTTCTTTTTCTCTCTGCCCTTGTCCTTCTTAGGATATATGACTAGAAGCGGGATCTTTTGATTATGTCCTTAATGGAATTCCAAATTCCATTCTAAAATATTTGAACCATTAATTCCTTTTGTGATAGACTTATGACCCAGATAATAATCCATAGGAAGCTATGGAAACACTTTATTTAGATTTAGCTAAAACAATTGAAAAGGTTTTTACTATTATAGTAGAAAAAAATGGAAAGATGTGAGTTAGATGATACTACTTTTAATCAGATTCAGAACTGGTTGAATTGCCAAACTCAAAGAATAGTCAGTCATTAATGGCTTGATATCAACTTGGAAGGAGGTCACTAGTGAAGTTCCCCAGAGATCAATGCTTGACCCACTTTATTTGACATTTTTGTCAAATGGCTACAGGTAAAAGATAGCAAGTATGTTTAATATGCGTGTGGTAAAAAGTTGAGAAAGTTCACAAATTGGGTGTTGGATTGACATTCAAAAAGAACATTGTACTAATCTAATAAGATGAAAATTTTAAAGAGTAAGTATAAAGTTTTATGCTTGGGTTTCTAGATCAGTTTCAGGGCGGGGGGGGGGAAGGGTGAATCTTATTCATTCAGAAGTTTATATGAAAATTATATGAGGGATTTAGTCAGCAATAGAAGTCAGCAACATCATATGGTAACTAACCTAATACCATCTTAGACTTCATTAAGCAAGTTATTCCTTTTAGGAATAAAGAGATGATAATCCCACTGTATTCTACTCTGTTCAATCCAAATCTGGAGTATTGTGTATTGTTCTGGGTATTACCTTTTAGGATGGATGTTGATAAATTTGAAATGTTCACATGAAGGTAAAGAAGATGTTAAAAGACTTTGAGACCATGCTCTATGAGAATGGGTTGAAGAAAATGAGAATGTGTATATGGAAAAGAGAAGTTGCAGAGCGATGGGGAGGGAAAAGGGGAATAACTGAGGGTTTGGTAGTTATCTTCAAGTATGTAATAAGTTGTCCTATGGAAGAGTCATTAAACATGTTCTGTATGGTCCTAGAAGAAAGGACTAAGAACAATGGGGAGAAGTTGCAAGAGGCAAATTTAGGTTGATATAAAGGGAAGATTCCTAATATAGCTGTCCAAAAATGGAATGAGCCACTTCGGTAGGGTCATGGTTTCCCTTTCATCAAAGAGCTTCAAACAAAGGTTATGTGGCCATTTGTGAAGTATGTTACTGTGGAATTATTTTTCAAGTGTTCTGGCTAGAGCTAGCTGGCTCCTGGGGTCTCTTCCAACTTTGAAATTCTGTAGTTTTGCATTAAATGTCTAATTTTCTAATTCTAAAATACTTAAAAGGACTTTAAAAGGGCTGAAAGGAGGAAAAACCTCACTTATCCTTAATTAGTTCTTTTATAGCACTTCACATTTATCCCAACAGGAACTATGCTCTTTTAACTTATATATGTGAGTGTGCATGAGTGTCATGTAATTTAAAAAAAAAAAAGAAACTTTGTTTTCCCATAAGACCTTTTACAGCTGCCAACACTATATTTTTCCTATGGCAGGGATGCCTAATGAGATTCCCATAATTGTGCCAAACCTGTTTGGCACACCAATGTCAAAAGAGTGGAAAAAAATCAAAAGTAAATTAATTAACTGTGGCAAAGAAGGAAATTGGTTTTACCACCAATTGTTATAGGAATGAGAAATAAGTTATGTGGTCTAGAATTCAAATGCTTCAACAGAGGTATCTGTGGGGTTTCTTCTTTTTGTAGAAAACTTTGACCATTATACATCTAACACAGTGCTGGACAGGGAATAGGTGCTCAATAAATAATCTTGTAGATTAAGTTTTGAGAACTGCATGTCTAATGATTCAAATGGTTGCATGGGTCTGAGTACTGACTGATTTGTCAAATGCTATGCACTTGAGCATTTTGACTTTATTTTCTAGCTATACTAAATATAGCTGTAATTATTATTAGTCTATGAAAAATGATCTCTGGACTTCAGTCACTTGAAACAAAGACTTGTATCTCCTTAAATCTTCTGCTCTTTTAAAACCATAAGAGAAGACAAATGATTAAAAATACTATGAAAGACTATATATACAAGGACTATACCACCTGGATCCAGCCTTTAAAGAAGAGTTCTATTCTAACTGTTTGGCCACTGGCCTGGGTTCTTTGTCAGGTAGAGTAAAAGCAGTCAACTGTTGGGCCCCTAGGTATGTCTCTCTTCAAAAATGCACTTGAGGTGCAAGTTAATTGTGTAATTGTTGAAAAAGACCATCCCTTGTTTTAGTGATAGTAGCATTTACTTTAGTGTATGGAAGTGGGAGTAATATAGAAATGTGCAGTTAATTCACCTCACTTTTGCGTCTAAAATTGCTCATTATTCATTATATCTTTGAATCCTTTATCTGAATTCCAGTGAACTTAGATATTGTGATGATGGCTAATTATCATTATTGTTTTTTAATGTATCCAGAGACAACTTAGTGATATTAGAAAGAATACTGATCTTAAAGTCAGAATTGAGTTCAAGTCTCAGTTCTGATCCTTACTAACTGAGTGACTTTGGGCAAGGGCCACTTTAAGGACTACTTTTACTTCTTTAAGCCCGGTTTTTTTCATGATTAAAATCTTGATGTATAATTAGAAGATATTTTAGGTTTCTTTTGATTCAAACCTTATATGATGCTATGACTCCCTGTTCTTTGACAATTAAAAGACTCCTAACAATTTCCTATGCCTAACTCTTGCTTCATTTATGTTTTCTTTTACATCAAATTTTATTTAGATCCCTAGTTTTTAAAAATTTAGGGTGTTTTTCTTTTCCCATTATTATGGTTGATGCCATTAGTTATTCAAGCTAATTCTTAACTACTTCCAAATTGGCCTGACTCAACTGAAATACCTGAGTGAGATTAAATTAAATCTCTTTTTTTAGTATAGATTTCACACTGTTAACATGTATAGACACATTACAATTTTTTTTTGACTGTGAAGATGATGATAATGAAAAGCAATTAAAAATTGAAATTTGGTGGGAAGCAAACCATTGTCTAAACAGAGAAATCAAGGGGAGGAAGAGGAAAAAATGCTAAATCTCATGTACTTGGGCATTCTAATATTCATCAAGCATTTGATTAAAATTATTAAGCACTTGCTGTGCTAGGCACTGTTGTAAACACTGGAATGCAAAAAGAAAGAGTAAACAATTCCTGTATCTGAGGAACTTACTTTCTAATGGGAAAGGGAACTTGTACACATAGAGCTACTACATAATATACATATAGAATAGATAAAAGGTAATCTTAGAAGGGCAGCCTTTTGCAGCTGGGGAATTCTGTAGAAACAGAAAATGGCACTTGAGTCTTGAATGACATCAGGGATTCAAAGATGTGAACACAAGGAAGAAATGCATTTCAGATATAGGCAACACAAAGGCAAAAAAGATAGAGAGAGAGAGAGGGTGAGAGAGAGAATGTTTTGTTGAGGATCAGCAAATAGGTATATGTGACTGGACAGTAAAGAGCAATGTACAAAAATATTGGGAAAGTATTATTTAACAACTGATTGGATATGTAGATTGAGTGAGAGTTAGGAGTTAAGCACAACTAAGGTTGGGAACCTGGGTAATTGGGAAAGATGGAAGTGTTCTTGATACTGATAGAGAAATTCAAAAAAAGACTGATTTTAGACAAAGGGAATTTAAGATGCCTATTAGAATATTTAAGTTAAAATGCCCAATAGGAAATAGGAGTAAATAAGTAAATCTAAGAATTATTCATTCATTCATTTATTTTTAAAACTTTTTATTTACAAAGCAAATGCTTGTGTAATTTTTCCAACTTTGGCCCTTGCAAAACCTTTTGTTCCAAATTTTCTCCTCCTTCCCCCAAGTCCCTCCCCTAGCTGGCAGGTAGTCCAATACATGTTAAATATATTGAAATACATGTTAGATTGTTGAAATACATGCTAGATAGAAGTAAAAGAAATATTTAAATAGAGGTAAAAATTGAGCCAATATAAATAAAAGGATGGAAAGAGAAAAAAAAATAAGGGCAAAGGATAGAACTTTAGAGTATACCCACAGTTAGTGGTTATGGCATGGTTGAGACTAAGGTATAGTAAGACAAATAGGAGAAGAAATGAAAACCCAAAGAGGAAAGAAAATACAGAATAATGTGATCATCAGTGTCAAATACTAGAAAGGTCAAGAAAGATGAGGATTGTAAAAAGGTCATTGGATTTGGCAATTAAGAGATCTTTGGTAGCTTTGGAGAGAGTATTTTGTGATAAGGGCTAAGGCCAACTTACAATGAATTTAGAAGAGAATGAGAAGAGACAAATAGGAGACACAGCACAAAGAAGGTTTATTTCAAAGAATTTAGCAAAGGAGGACAAATCCTTTGTAGGATGTAGGATGATAACTAATGAACATGGGAAGATCTAGTGGAGGGACTTTGGTTTTTTTTTTGAGGGGGAGGAGGTTTGTTTTTTTTGTTTTTTTTTTTTTTTAAGAAGATGGGGAGAGTTGTGCCAACTTGTAGGCATCAGGGAAGGAATTAGTAGATGGTGTGAGACTGAAGATCAGAGAGTGGACATGGTCATAGTTACTATTTTCTGGAAAAAAATAAGAGTGGATGGGAACAAAAGTATCTATAGTGGCAATTTCCTTTAAGTATGTACTCACGCTTTCCCCATAGCAGCTCAGTGCATTCATGGAGCAGTGTTGTTTTATTATATATTATAATGTGAAGTGTGGGTGTGGGTGTGTGTGTAAAATATGTGTGTTTTTATTTATGCATTTGCCTTAATGTCAGTATCTATAAGATTATTTCTTTTGTCTTATTATTAAATGCCATAATGATGAAAAAAATTTTAATAGGTACATGTAAAATGATTGGATATAGCTGGAAGAACTTTCTCTTCATCACAGATAGTAGAGAATGATATCAGGCAGATGTGAGGTGAAAAGTGGGGCAGAGCTAACTTGAGGAAAATGGTGTGAAGTAGAGTGAGAGTTTGAGGATAAAAAAGACAGTTGAGAATAGTTGTGAGTGGGATGGGAAAGTTAATTAGGGAGGCTTAGAAGGATTGCGTTCTTTTGCTTTCTACCCATTGTTACTAATTCTGCCCTTTGGGCTAGCTGAAAAAAACCTAATTCTTCCAACATTTGACATCCATTCAAATACCCTAAAATGACCAAGTGATTTTCCTAAGTCTTCCTTCTAAATATTATCCTCATTAAAAGCTTTATATACCTAACTAACTCCTTTGAAAGATTCTCACTTAACTCACCTGTCCTTTCATCATACTGGATGTCTTCCTCTGGACATGTTCCAACTTGTCTTTCTTAAAATGCAACACATAAAATTTTTTAAAATAGTGTAAATGGGATCTTAACAGAGCAAAATATAAGTTTATCTCTCTTCCTGTACACTTGGGTGACCACTCATCCTTTAATTGAAAGTAAGATCCCCTTAACTTTTTGGCTGCCATGTCAGGAGTGATTCAAATTTAACTTGAAATTTTCTAAAAGCCTCCTTTTCTCACAAACTGTTATCTAATCACCATGTGCTTATAAAGTTAATTTTTTAAAATTCAGTGTAGAACATTTGTCTCTATTAAATTTCATTTTTATTTGGTCCATTGTTCTAGCCTGTCAAGATCTTCTTGGATCCTGGTTCTAATCTCCAGAGTTTTAGTTATTTCGTCCAGTTTTGTTCATCTACAAATATCATTAAACAAGCTACTATGCTTTCAATCAGATCTTTGATATAAATCTCAGACAAAACTAAAAACAGTTTAGTGTGGGATACTCTAATAGGGATCTCTCTCCAAATCAACATTGATCAATTTGTCACCATGAGTTCCAAATGATCCAACTCATGATCCAATGAGTTCCAAATCAGCCGAAAACCCAACATGAATTTCTGTGGGGATAGAGGTGTAGGTGGGGTCCAGAAATCATGCCAGACTTGTGTAGTAATCCTGTCAAAAATGGAAATTGGTTTTAACTAGCATGATAAACTTATGCTGACTTTTAATGATCATTTCTTCCCTTTCTAAATGCTAACAAAAACCATACCTTTTTTTTTTTTTAATATCAGGAATATGAGACAAACTTACCAGCCTATACTTTGAAATATCCATTTTCTGTGATTTTTTTTGAAAGTCAAAGATATATGATTATCTCTGGGCCTCTTGTACTTATATTTATCTCAACGATTTTTCAAAGATCACTGATAGCTGTTCAATAACTATATTCACAAATTCTTTTAGTTTCCTAGACTATAATTGGCTAATGACTGGTAACTTGAATTTATTGAAGAAAGGAAAAAAAGATTTATTAATATCTTTAGGGAAGATGAAACTTAAAGGAGTGATGGCTAGAGAAGGAGGTTTTTGGTCTGAGAAGTCACAGGGGAGATGGTCAATAATTATTGACATGACCTTTCTAGAGGTAACAGTAGTATTGATTCAGTTACTATTCCGAGCAAATCGTGCTGGGGAGGAGGAGCAAAGAAATATTTAATGACAAATATTTAATGAGTTCTTACTCTGTTTCTGGGACTAAGCTAAGTCCTGGAGATATAAAGAAAGCAAAACACAATTCCTGCCCTCAAGGACCTTACTTTCTTTTTTTCTTTTTTTATTATAGCTTTTTATTGACAAAACATATACATGGGTAATTTTTCAACATTGACCCTTGCAAAAACTTCTATACCAACTTTTCCCCTCCTTCCCTCCACCCCCTTCCCTAGAGGGTAGGTAGTCCCATACATGTTAAATATGTAAAAGTATATGTTAAATACAATATATGTATACATATTTATACAGTTATCTTCTTGCACAAGAAAAATTGGATTAAAAAAAGGTAAAAATAACATGGGAGGAAAAACAAAAAGCAAACAAACAATAACAGAAAGAGTGTAAATGCTATATTGCGGTCATTTGGTCATTTTTTAGGGTATTTGAATGGATGTCAAATGTTTGAAGAATTAGGTTTTTTCAGCTAGCCCAAAGGGCAGTGTTCTTTTGCTGGGTGTAGCTGGTTCTGTTCATTACTGATCAATTGGAACTGATTTGGATCCTCTCATTGCCGAAGATAGACACTTCCATCAGAATTGATCCTCATGTAGTATTGTTGTTCAGTATAATGATTTCCTGGTTCTGCTCATTTCACTTAGCATCAGTTCATATAAAAGGATCTTACTTTTAAATAGCAGAGAATGGGCAAACAATGTTAAATGTAAATAATTTGAATTGAAGTCACTGAATTGGAAGAAAGCAAAGAAGATAGCTTCATGCAGAAGGTGAAATTTGAGCTGAGTGTTAAAGGAAGTCAGGGAAATCTGGAGGCTGCTATAAGGAATAACTGCATTCTAAATCATGGGGACAGCCAATGAACAGGCACAGAACATCTGTGCAAGAAACAGTGAGGATGCCATTGTCATAGTGTTTGTAGAAAAGACTAGATTAGAAAGGAGATGGAAAAGATAGGAAGGATTCAGGTTGTAGAAGTCTTAAAATGCCAAAGCAGTTTATGTGATCCTTGAAGTAATAAAAAGCTACTAGAGTTTATCAAGCAGAGTTATCATTTTATCACTTTGACAACCAAGTGGAAAGTGTATAATAAGGAGTGACTCAAGGCAGGGGGATATATATTTGTGAATAATATGTATATGAATGAGTGAAGCTCTTGGAGGTCAAGACAGAGTAGGTTGGGAGTTCCAAAACTGAGTAGCTTAACTCCTCCAGAATATGGTCTCAGAAAGTCTAGTTCAGAGATGCCACATTAGCAAGATAGCAAAGCAAGAAAATGGCAGTAGTAAAGCAAGATCAATGATTAAAACCCATTAGATATAGTAGTATGCAATCAAACTTCTGAAGGAATACTTTAAAGAATTGATTTAAAAAATATTAAGCGTTTTCCTACTAATTCCCTTTATTTTGTTTTAATTCTGTCATCCCTAATTCAAGTTGTTATAGAAAACAGAAGCAAGATAAGAGTAGAGCTGCCTTCCTTCCATCATTTTTTATCATTTCATCATCCCCTTTAAAGAATGTTTCTATTTCTTCTTTGATCTTTTTTTGGTTCATAACATAGCTTTAAAAGCCCCTTTTATTATCATTAGCATCTCCTACTAACTCAAGTTCCTTCTGAACATTAGTATTCCTGATTCTTATAGGACCATGATACTTCTGTGTATTCAGTCCTTAATTGCCTTCCTTTTCTTGTCTGCATATATCTTTTTAAAATCTAAATAAGTTCTTTGTGTGTCTATTTGAATTAAGATAGTTTTCCATTTTCTTCATCAGGATATTTTTTGTATTGTCAATATTTCATACTGAAAATAAATATCCTAGCCCTATTGGGGTAATTTAGTCAAAAAAATCTCTAGGCCATGAGATAATTTGAATTGTTTGAAATTTTTCCTTTCAGAATCAAGAGTTCACATGAGATACTTGTTTAGCTTAATCCCCCTTATCTTTTATAAAGTCTAAAATGGAGTAATGACTTCCTTAAATCCCCGTCATTTATATTTTGGTAACCAGCTCCTCCTTATTTATTGGTTTCATAATATCAGTTCCCCTTATTTAGAAGAATGAACTTATCAAAGGGGAAGTAAAAATTTATCCTCTGTTCTTCTCTTAGTAGAGAAAGATCTAATGTTCTTCTCTAAAATATAATGTTCTCTGGGAGCAGGTTTCTTAAGGGGCTTCTGGAAGCAGCCTTAGTTTCAGTTCAAAGTAATAATCACCTCAAATGCAGCTAGGGATTAAAATCCAAATGCTTTATTATTTCCTTTTTAGTCTTGTCTCCTTTCATGGGCCTGGTTAGCTTTCTTAGAGGCCTATCTCTCTCCTTGGTTCCTGCCACTAGTCCTTTGTCTCTTCCAGCTTCAGCCTCTAGTTCCCTCCAAATCTCCAGCCAGAACAAAGGTGGAATATAGAGTGAATCTGACTCCACCTCCGAGAGAGTGGGCTTGTGGGCATCTGTGGGCTTGTGGGAGCTCTTCCTTATATATGCTCTCTTAAAGGTGTGAACTCTAATAAGTACTAAGTACATAAGCATTGTCTCTATCAATTCCAGTAACTTAGCACCTTATAAGAACAGAAAGAGTTCTAGCAAGGTGTCTAGATAGATGAAGTCCTCCATAACTTTTATTTCATACTTATATGAAAGGCTTGTGATCTATTTCTTGTATTCCTTACATAGTTCTTCCTGCTGTTCCAGTGGTCTATAGTATATTCCCACAATTGTATTTCTGTTTCTTCCTCCAATGACCTTCATTCTAATGCTCTCTACCTTAGTTCCTGACAATAGATCATGAGTTTCCTCATATGAATATTTCATCTTGATATAATGTTGATTTTAAAATTCATCCCAGAATAAGAAATAGAAAAGGCAGAGGGGAAAAGGAAGTGGCATGAAAAAGGTAGTACAGAGGGTAGCATACACATACAGATGTGCAAGTGTATGTGTGTGTGTGTATGTATGTGTGTATCCAGTTAGATCATATTTTAGGAGCATAAGATCATAGACTTAGAGGTGGAACAGACTTTAGGAATCACTGAGTCCAGTCCCCTCATTTTACAGATGAGAAAACTAAAGCACAGAGATAGGATTTGAATTTTAGTCTTCCTGGCTACAAGTTCAGAGCCCTAGTTACTGTACCACATGAAGCATTGTATGGGTTTTGGGTCTGCTTAATATATAGCAAGTCATATTGTTGTTGTTGTTTTTTATTGACTGATTTGCAACAGTCTCAGGATTATGAATCTAAAGCCACGTGGATTATCTGTCACCCAGGGCATTGTCTCATATGAAGAACCGAAGCCTTCAGTAATTGAGTGATTTGTCCAGAGTTTCAAAGACAATAAATGGAATGACTGGTATTCAAACTCACTGTACTCCTATCTAGCATTCTTTTCATCCAAAATGGGAATAATTTACAGAATATTTGCTTTCCCCTTCAAAAAAAAAAAAAAAGTAAAGATGTGTTTTAAGTTTCATAACTTTCAGGAACTACAATAAATAAATTACCTGACATAAAGCATGGTTTAATTTTTTATTTTTATAAATTTGTTAAAGACTCTCCAATAGGCAATCATTGATATATGCTTAATAAGCATTCTCATTAAAACATAATTGTTTTTCTTGGAATAGTCCATACTCTTGGTTAACTTACCACTGAAAAAGTAATAACTGTTATTAGTTAGCTCCATTTTCTAATCAAGTGAGCATAGATTGTCAAAGGACAGAATGTATATGAAATTTGAACCCCATATCTTTGTTCCCAGATTTGGTTTTCTTTATTTTGTTTCTGTTGCCTACCACCATTGTTTGAAAAATTAGTACAATACATTCTTTCCTCATTTTTGCATTGATGCATAATTTAGAGAGCAAGCTAGAGCAATGTCCATTATAACTGGGCTGTATTTGACTTTGCATTTTAATCAGCTCTGTCCTCTTGCCTTTCTGAGGATATGATCTAACCCTCTCTTGTACATTTGCTTAAGAAAAAGTAAATTAGCTCTTCCTGTTGAGAAAGGCTTTAAACTATTTGGTGATTTTAAAAAAAAATGTAATTTTCTAATCTCAATCAGCAATATAGAAGTTTGTGCAGTTGAACCATATATAATAATTGCTCAAATAATATTACTCCATCTGACCTATTCCTCTGTTTTAAAATTTATATATCAGAAGTCTGCTGCCTCATTTGATACATGGAATGCAAAGTTGCTCCATAGCATAATGGTCCAAAATGTTATCTCTAGATATAACAGGTGCATCTGAAAACCAGCCATTTCCACCTGCAAATGGGCATGTGCAAACAAAATAATTGTCCCCACCACTCCTCAATTGCATATGCAATTACAAATGTGCCCATAAATGGGCCAGGTGTGACAGGATCACATATAGTACCTTGGGATAAAAACTTGGCTTTCTGTTTAAAAAAAAAAAAAAAAAAAAAAAGCACTTTCCAAGAATTCTTCTCTAAAATTTTCTTTCCCTTTTAAAGAAGCGGGATGCTAAGGGTTGAGGGGTCAAGTGGAGGGGTGGCTGATTTTGTCAAGTTTATATATAAAGCATAGGATTAGATTCAGGAATTCAGGGAAGGACAGAAATGTTAGTGTTTTCATTGTTACCATAATCTCCTTCAAGATCCCCTGGGTATACTTAATATCAATCCTTTCAGAGCATTTACTTTTACATGTTTAAAAATTGAGGCTCTAGGTATCAGTGTAAAAAATGCTTGCCCCAGAATATTTTTAAATTATTCCAGAAAACAAAGGAATATCCTAGCTTGAATTAGGGTGATGAAATCTTGTGAAGATTCAATATTCTTTTTAAATACACTTGAAACAACATTTTGGTTAATTTGATGACACTTTGAATTGTTTTCTATTTGTTTTGCTTGATGAGGTATGGAATTAGAACACCATTCAGCTCTTGGACTTCTGGTACTCAGGATTCTGAGAAGTTCTGTCCTTGAAGCTGCCATAGAGCAAGCACAGTGATCAAAACTTAACTGCTGATGTTTTGTTCACATTTACTAGCTATATCTTGACCCCTGGTGACCCCTGGTACTATCTCTAAACATTTTCAATTTACAGACTCAAGTATGTTTGCTGTCTTTGGGGCTCATCCTTTGAAGAGGTCAACCTTTACAATTTTTCCACCCATAAGAAGCTCAGCATGTCCTTCCTTATAGACATTGCCAGCTTAATAGGAAAATAGCAGTGATGAACACAGAACATATGATTCATTTTAATATTTAGAAAAGAAATTCACATTGTTTTAAGTGTACACAAGCAGCTGCTGTCATTTGGCTATGAGCAGATGTTAGACCTCCAAAAGCTTTGCTGATAATTAAAATACTAACAGTTAGTGTTTTACCCCAGCTGCAGGTTCTGTTTACTGTAAATTTGATTTTAATGGTGCCTCTGCGCAGTTACTGAATGGCGGTTTGTTTTCTACCATACATACAAAAGTATCTACAATGAAGACAAATGGCTATTTCCTCTAATTTCTTCAAGAAAGATATGAAGATACTGTAACATAAATGAAAGGGAAACATGACTACAGAGGTGAAAGTGATCATTTTTATAGTTAACTAGAAAAACTGAGGGAAAAGTATAATGTTCCTTGCAAATAGGGTATCTATGTATATCTGAGAGAGATAAGAGGAGCCATACGCTTTTAAGATAATTTATTTATATGTTTACATAATTTTCTATTTAAAAAATTATTTTTGCACTATAATGTATTTGTCTGGACAGGTCTATAATATTGTTTTAAACTAAGATTTAGAAAAAGCTTTAGGAATAGATAGCATACCCAGTTGCTTCTATGGTATAATTTTGAGGAAGCCTTTAACTGTTGTAAATATGTCTGGATCTCCTTTCCCTTTCTCCCCCTCCACCTGAAAACAAACAAACAAACAAATCCAACCTTCTAATCTGAGTTAAATCTATGTATTTTTCATTGAGTCTCTCCTCATTGTTTAACTTATATAAAGAATATATATATGTCAGTCTGCTAAAACTGTAATTTCCAGATTTGCTAGGGACTTCTCTTTCTCATATTGGATTCTCTCCTGACTTTGTTAGTCATTCCCTGTTTTATTTTTTAAAATACTTTTTTCTCTGTTGGATTCGATTACACTGCTCTCTAGTATCTCTATGACAGCTTTCCTGGCTTCTTAGTTTTCTTCATCCTTCCTCCTCTTTCTATCATCTTTAAATATGAGTGTTCCCTAGGTTCTGTCCATAATGTTTTGTTCTTCTTTTGACACATTAGATTCTTTATTGACATGTTCTTGTTCCTCCAGTGCTTCAATTATTATCTTTATTCAGATAAGCCTGGCATATAGTAGCCAATTGACATAGACTTCTTGATTGATTAATAACTTCTAACTCTATATACCCAATGCTAACCTTTTATTTCTGCTGAATGTAGCCTAACCTGAAATTCTGATAGATGCCTTAAACTTTGCATGGCACTAACAACTCATTCTGTTTTCCCTAAAAATCTTTACTTCTTCACTTCCCTGCTTCTGTTTATAGCATCATCTCAGTCATCCAAACTCTTAGCCTGAGAATCATCTTTGTTTTTCTCCGCCCATATTTTCTATGTCTAATATATTGTAAAGTCTCATCTATTCTGTCAGCATACCTCTCACGGTTGTTTTTTCTCTATTCTCATTGTGATCACCATTGTTTGGAATATACCTCTTACCTACAGGAATGTAAAATCCTCTTGGCTGATTCCCCTTTCCTTTGTTATCTCCCTTCTAGTCAGTTCTTCATAAAGCTACCTCAAGAATCTTGTCACTCTGTGCTCAGAGACCTTCCATGTCTGCCAATTACCAAGAATAAATTCATTGTTCTGGCATTTAAGGCCCTCTACAATCTTGATTCCAATTTTTTTCTTAGCCTTATTTCACAACACCCCCTGTCACAAAACCCTAAATAAGTTCAAAAAGACTAAATAATAACAACAATCTCTTTTAAACTATAAACTTTTTGAGAGGCTGAGAGGGAAGTCAGAAAGGAAGGGAATAAGCATTTATTAATCACAATGTAGCACTATGCTAAGAGCCTTTAAAAAAGTATATCTCCTTTGATCCTCACAATAACCCTATGAGGTAAATGCTATCGTTGTCTCTTTCATAGTTAAGGCAATAAAAGCAGACAGTTCTTGAGTGACTAACCTAATTTTTTTTTTCCTTTTTGGTCTAATTTTTCTTGTATAACATGACAAATATGGAAATTGTGTTTAAAAGGTTTGCACATATTCAACCTATATCAGATTGCTTGCTATCTTGCAAAGGGGATAGAAAGGGAGAGAGGAGACAAACTTAGAACATAAAGTTTTACAAAAATCAATATTGAAAACTATATGTGTATTTGGAAAAATAAAATACTATTTTAAAAAAAGTGATTTGCTGAGCTTAAGTGACAGCCTAGTAAATGTCTGAGGGTAGATTTCAGCTCAGATCTTCCCAACTCCTGGTCTAGTACCCTATCCACTGGGAGGTGCTACATGTTGTTTATTTTTATTTATTTATTTTTTAAGCTTTGTCTGGCCATCACCCAGCCCTGGCTTTAAAATGTTTAAATTGTTTTGTTTTGGATTCTCTTGAAGACTTTACTTTTTTGTTCAACATTTAACAAAGTTTCTTCTAATTAAAAGCCTTACTCTCCTGCTTGGTAAAGAAACATTTTAAGATTTAACAATATTTTGAGTTATCCAACCCCTAGGAAATTTGGACCTTCTTTGATATGAAAAGGAAAAAGGGATGGTGATAGAGTATGTGTTTTTTGGGAAATAAACCTGAACTTAGTTTCATTTTTATTTGATAAAAAGCAAGGTAGGTCTTTTTTGGCACATCAAAACTATAGGAGTTATTATGGTACTTTAGTAGTTTTGCTAGCAAATAAACTAAGTATTCCTTTAGCACAATGAAGTGAAAGGAACTTTTTATATTAAAGATTTTTCATGCCAGGATTTCAAAGCACAGTTTACAATCAAACTTTATGATGGTTATTCCTATCATTATCTGTGAAAAAGATAAGTGGTTACTACTTAAAACTGGCTAAAATAGCCTATAGCCCTCCAAAGCAACAGTGAGATGGCAAATCAGTAGAGGAGAACCCAACAAAATCAAGATAACCAAAAAAGGTATATTTTTATTTTGTAGAGTGAGTACCTGTGAGCATCACTACTATTATGGTTAGATCTTCATGCATGAAAATGAAAATATATACCTAGGCATCTGATTTAACACAAAATTTCTTAGGGTTTCTGGCTTTAAAGGTAAAATGTTGTCCTTTACTCTTTTGTCATTCTTCAGTAACCATTGAAATATGGACACCCCATGGATATTGGCCAGGATAAAATTCATGGCAGGAATTTGAATTGCCTATCTCCAGTCTGTATTTATTTCTATTTACTATTCAGTGAGACATCTTTTTTATCATTAATTGTCATTGCTAATGATAATTAATGTGATGTGATATAATAATGTTGACAATGAAGGGAAAAGAAAGTAATATGTTCCTTAGAGTGATGTACTATTTTGAACTGATCCATGTTTCATTCGATACAGGTTATATTATTAAACATGTGCCGATGAACTTCGGTGAAAGAGCTCTATGATTTAGGATGAATATGTTTGCATGGGGAAAAAAATCTTTTTTTCTATTCTCATGATATTTAGTCATGATCATAAATTTTGAAGAAAGTGCCCAAACAGTTTTTATACAGAATTGTTTTCTGCAGATATGTGTCATGGAATAAATACTGTAAATGATTTTTAAATTATTGAATAATAACAAATAAAGCATAGTAGCCTATGTTCATTTGTATAGCATAATCATAATTGTTTGAATGGGCTCAAATTTAATCAACATTCTGAAATAAGGTTACATAGCCTAATTTGTTGTATTAACATTTATGACAAATGACAAAAAACAAAACATTTGTTTTATATCATTAAATAATGACTAAAAATTGTGGCTTTATTCTAATACCTACATATAATCTGACTAAAATGCAACTTATATATAGCTTTTGAAATTGATGAAGAGAAAGGAAACACAAATAGATCTTAATACTTCTAAAAATGAGAGTAAAAAGCATCATTTACTTGTCTGAATATAGGAATAAGAGCCATGATGATTATATCAGCCTTATACATATTCTGTAATCTCAGAAAAGTTGCTCTTGTAACTAATGGACTTTTAGTTTTCTCCCTGGAAACTGGAGATCATTATATGTATTGTCTGTTACATTCTTTGAATCAGAAGACCATTCCCAATATTCAGGTGTTATAATTGAGCATTTACATTATAGCATTATAGCATTATAGCTATACATTATATACATTATAGCATTATAGCATTTATACATTAAGCTATTTAAGCCTATGTTTGGCTGTGAGTTTAGGTGATATGGCATACTTTACAATACCAAGTAATTTTTATTGTCTAAGAAATGAATAAGTTACCAGGGCCAATTATTGATATCGATTTGACTGGCTAAACTATTGGTAGCTGCTTATAAAGTTAATTTATTCTCCTTCTTTGAAATTTCTAGGTTATATTTCATTGAATTTCATTTTGTCATTTTTCCACTTTCACGTGAGAAATTTATAAGATTTGGTGACATTAAAATATGGCTCTAATTTATTAGCATAATCTGCTAATATTGTTTCATTTTAATAGACATTAAGTATGATTTCTTCACTTCATTGTTAAAAATTATACCTCAAAATTGAAATTGAGAGAAATTATATGGACTAAGAATCACAATGTCACAAGTGCTCTCAGAAATTTTATGGGAAAAGAGCTATTTTTTAAAAAATATATATAATATGTAAAGCATTTTGATGATAACAGTAAACCATTCTAAATTCTAGGACTGAACATTGCACCAAATGACTTTAGAAAACAAAATACAAATGATACCTGAGGCTTAATCTAATCATTTATAAACTTAATATATACTTAATATAACTTCAGAAGAAGCTCAGAATCTAAAATATGGGACTGTTAGTAGAAACAAAATCGTTTACATATAACATTAGCACAGGCTTTCCTAACACATTATGGATTTCACTCCAGGACAAGTCTTTTTAATGCCATCTTTATCTGCTACACCATGCATGAAATCTACTTTCTGTTTTAGAACTGCTAATGACCTTTGACCCCTTTAGTGGAGACACAATGTGACCTTTCTATTGTCATCAGCTTTCATTCTCTTGAAAATTCTATGAATTTTTATTACAAGTTTTTTTAAATCAAGCTGAGGCTTCAACAAATTACTTGACACAGATGAGATGAAGTTGTTGAAGTAGTGTTAGATAAGTTTTACAGCCAGCATGTGTGCTGCTGAAGAGTACAAAGCCAGTGTCCTACAATGTCATACACCAGTAACTGCTGAGCCTACTATTGGATAAATACATCATTTTATGGAACATTGATTGTTCTATAAACCCAATGGAGTATTATGCTCTATGATCAAACCATTTAGATTGTGTGTAGAGCACAGAAAATGCCATATTCAGGATGGTACTAAAAGTGCCATTTGTGTATTTTATGGATGTCATTACAGGGGAAACTTCTCTCTGTAGGCCCTGTTTACTGCAAAATTTTTTAGTCTGTAATGACATTTTTCATTCACAACGTATGCCTTCAAGAGAGGGGGCCTTTGTTTTATTTGTTTCATTCGAGTTTACTGCACAAATTCTGTACATTTTAATTAAATGTAAGCTTAACAAAAGCATAAGGTATTTATTCTGTTGGGGAAAAATTATGACAGTAACGAAAGAATAATACATATATACACACGCACACACATACATATACACACACACAAAAGAAATAGATACTAACCCCAATTTGTGGTTTCTCAAAAACACAACAGATAATGTGAGATGACCATTAAACACGTTTGGGAGTTGTTGGTTTGTTTTTTTTTTTTTTTTTCTGAGGTGGGGGGTATTTTAATCATTTAACCCTTCTTTTCCCTGCAGTTATGGAATTACTGTGTCTAAGTTACAGAAAATTTCACTTTCAGGGGAAAAACTAGGATACCAGAAACTGATAAAGAAGATTCATTTTATAATGGTTTTCTGGGAAAGAGTCTTTTAACAATCCATTTCCCTAAAATATACAGCCCCCACCCAAATAATCCATGAAATAACTTCTTGATTTCAACAGGGTATAAACTATCACATATTTTTCAAGGGAAGTCAATAATCTGTCTTTGAAAGTCTTGAAGCTTTCTATAAGCTATAGGTTCAGGATTCATATACTGGGAGTAGATTGCATTCTAATCTCACTTGAAAGTCTTCCCACAAAGCTTCATTGTGCACTATTTGGGGGAGAGAGGGAAGAAGCAGCAACAATGACTTTAAACATGGCAACTGATTAGCTACTATGTGCTGAGTGAAAATCAGACTTTGGCCTTAAATAATATGGAAAGTAATGCAAATACTATGTTGAACAATAGTCTTCCTTTAAAGAGCTGTCCAAGGACAGAACTTAGGTATAGTTTGTATTTCTTGTTTTCTAAATAGCTGTTGTTTGGTTTTTTGGACTCAAAGAAGAAGAAGAAGAAGAAACTTGAGTCATCTGCAATTCATATTTACTAAGAAGATCTCTAAAATTGAAGTTGATGTTCCCAGTAAATTCCTGGTCCAGTTAAAATTTAAAGTTACAGTAGAGATTCACATTAGTTTAAATGACACTTGAACTTCTGCATAGCTCAACATTAATTCATTATAGTTGAAATGGAAGAATCTTCCGTGGGTGAATCTTTTACAATCTGATTGAGGCTGTTACATTTTATAGGAGCCATTTTTCAAAGCACTACTGACAGCACTCGAAGTTATTAAATTGCTGAATCAAAAGATGGACCTGCAATCGCATTTATGAACTGTGATGGAATAGCTGGGCTTGCACTGAGCTGAGGTTAAGATGTTGGTGTAGTTAAGCTTCATCACACCCCTTAGTGACAGCAGTATTTACCCATGTAGTTTACTTTAATGGTCAGGAAGTGGCTTAACTCACCTCTGGATTCAAATAGATTAAGTAAGCTGCTCAGAATAGCATAATTATCAGTGCTGCAAGGGATTCACTGGATAACTCTGTACCCAAGAGACTTTCTTTCAATTGCAGAGTAAAGGCTGGAGTTGCAAAGCCCTAGAAATATACCATTTATTTCAGGGACTAAGCAAGAATAGGAGGCCTAGGTTTTTTTTCCTCAGGCCAAAAAGCTTCCTCCATCTCTGAAAATAAGGATAGTATGGCACCATATGATTTGAAGACTACTTTTGTTTGTTCCCATTACCTTTATTTCCTTTTTTCCTAAAAGCTAAGTCAGAATATAAAATAACTCAGAAAACAAGAAAAGGACAGGAAAAAACTGGAATAAATTCATTAAGGATGAGTAAAATATAAATGGTAAGGGAGGGGAAATTACAGAGTATTCCAGTCATGGGGGAGAGGGAAAGGTGAGGGGACTGTTTTCCTTGGAGTCAGAAGACCTGGTTTTATATCTCAGTTTTGATACTAGCTGTGCAATCCTCAACTAGTTATTTAACCTTGCCGAGTCTGTTCCTCTTTCTCTAAAATGGTTGTAACACTATTTGTCCTACCTGGCCCCAAAAGATTATTTTTGGGAAAGCACTTTGTAAACCTTGAAGATATCAATTTGAACTATGTGCTAAAGATTAAAAAAAAAGAACTGGAAAGTACAATAGGGAAAAAAAATCCAGAAGTCTTAATAAATGGCAAACTGAACATTTAGTAATTAATGTTTACTTTTAAATTTTTATTTGTTAACAAGCATTTATTTTCTTTCCTTTCCATCTTCATTTATAAGTTTTTTTTTTGACAAATATGCCTAGTTGAACAAAAGAAATCCTTGCATTGCCCATGCCAAAAGAGTATTTTTCATTCTGTATCTCAAGTCTGTTATCCTAGAGTAGGTAATAGACAGAGCATGCTTGAACATTATATAATATGCTTCATCATCAGCCTGCTGTAATCATGGCTGTTGATAGCAGTAAAGCCCTGAAAGTATCTCAGGTAGCCACAGGGATTCTCTAGACTACTTTTTGAGAACTTCTATGTAGCATTTAGCACAGTCATGAGAATATTGGAAGCACTCAATCAATACTTGTTAATTGATAATAGCCAACTTTTATATAGCATTTACTATGTGTTAAGAACTTTACAATCATTTCATTTGATGCTCACAATAACCCTGGGAAGTAAGTGCTGTTATTAACCCCATTTTACAAAGAAGGATATTAAGATGAATAAAAATTAAGTAATTTGTCTAGGATCACATGACTAGTTAAGTATCTGAGACCAGATTTGAATCAGGTCTTCTCTTCCTGACTCCAAGCATAGCCATTGTGATACAATATAAGACTATGGGTCTTTATCTTTGCTGGTAATACAATAAAAGGCAACAGGGTATTAGGAAACCCCAGCAAGTTTTAATTTAGATGAAAAACAATGAGAATAGTTATATATTAGAGGGGAACTTGAAGCATCTCCTCTCAGTGTTTAGTACTGCATATGACAAACAGTAAGCACTTAATAAATGTTTTATTATATCAAATAAATAAATGGTTGATTAATGCTTTGGAGCAGTCCCCCCCAAAGAAGAAATTGTCATTGGTCTTAAATAGCTAGCAATAATAAATTCATCTAGCATTTTATTTATGTAACACTTTAAAATTTTAAAGTGCTTTACTATGTTAGATAGCAAATTCTACTTAAAATTGGAAAGGAGAAGTAGACTTTTCCAGCCTTGGGAAATACTACACATTACTTGGTTCTAGCTCATGTTAATATGAGTCATTTTTATATTTTACTTCCACACTTGGTGTCACTGCCTAGAGATGAAAGGATTATGGTGTAACAGTACATTTCAACAGTGTATCTCTTTGCCCTCCTTTAATTCAAAATCTTCCATATAGATGTGACTTTTCATTTGGAAAAAAATCTCTTTGGTTTCAACTATTCATTTTCCTTCCCAACTCTTAGCTTTTCCCAATTCTTTTGCAAGTTGAGATAGAAAAATTTCAACTGTTGAACAGCAAAACCAGAGTATAGTAAGGTTCCCATTCTGACAAGAAAAATGCCTCAAGGACCAATAGGCCCAAATAAGTGTTAGTCTTCTCCAGGTTTTGATCAGGGTGTATAAAGGTTTTCTTTGTATATTTAAAAACCAGTGTGGTTCTCTGATATTTTTCTAACAATGAAACATCACAAGCAACTGGAGGGTATTTCATGTCTAAACATGTTGTTGTTGCTGTTTATCCTTCCTTCTCAAAGAGGACCATGATGTCAATGAGGGGATGCCATGACATGCAAGTGAGTTAGATTTAAGTGAGGAAGAGATATGCAAGGTTATTTGCCTCACTTTCCCCTCCAGAGCGATCTGGGTCCAGAGGCAAGATACAGATCAGGACCACTGGAGATGTAATCAGTGGGACAACTAGACCTACTACTTAAAACTTTTTTATGTTAAAAATGGTGGGAAAAGGTAACTGCTATTGAGATATCTGTAATCCATGTAGAAACAGAAATTTTTCAATATAGATCTCCTCTTAACTGGCAGCCATAAGAAATAAGAAAATAAAGCTGATAAAAAAAGAACTTAAATCAGATTTACAATGAAAATGTTGACTTTGTATCGATACTTAAATGGTGGAGTGCTTTCACGTGACCACATTTATAGTTTAAGATTACATTTCATGCCACTAAGTTACAGAGAAATTATTACTCTGTTTCATATGTTATTTGGGAAGAGTAGTGATCCTACATGAATGTGAAGCTGTGTATGTATGCTAGATATTTCATGTATCTGCAGATTTTTCTGTATAAGCTTAGATAAGTATAGATATTCTGGAAGCTTAGTGTTGGGAAAAGAATACTAGATTTGGACTTGAAAGACCTGTGTTCAAATTCTTACTCTACTAAGTGTGGGACTTTGTGTCCATTACTTTACTTCTCTGAGCTTCACTTAACTTTTACCTGTGAGATAATTGAGTGGACTAGATCACTTCTAAAATCTTTTCTAATTCTAAGTCTTCTCATTATATGTTCTGTAATTTTCTTTATATTATATTTATATTAGAAAATGTTGCTGAATATTTCCTGGACTAAAACTTTCACAGGTTGTTGAAAACAACAATAAATAATCATTTACTATCCATGAAGATTTGAAAAGAAAGGTGGCTGGTTAGAGTGAGTGAATAGGCTTTTTGGATAAAATAGGGGGGAGATTCATGATTTCAGTATTATCCTTAACTCCTTTCCTCTCCTCATGCCTTCTAGCTGAGTAGTTACTACTTTGTGGTTGGTTCTTTCTCTACAACATTGCTTGCATTCATTCTCCTTTTTTTATTTACAAAGTTACTTCATCATCCCTTACCTGGATTGCCCTACATATGTAGCCTCTTTATTGGTTTTCCTGCTTTCCTTCTCTTTTTCCTCCAGTGCAACCTCTGAACATCTGCTCAAATAATCATCTTAAGCCAAATTTTGATTATGTTACTTTCCTATTCAAAAACCTGCAAGGCCTAAAATAAAAACTCTTTATTTTAGCACTTTAAAGTCCTCAAGCCATCTGAGTTCCACTCACCTTTCTAGTCCTATTTCATACTGTTCTTTATAAACAATATCCCAACTAAACTGACTTCCTCATCATTCCCCAATCTTGATATCCAGACTTCCATGAATTCACACAAACCATTTCTCATCTCTGGAATGTTCTACCTACTCATTTCTGCCTCCAGAATCTTTGTCTTCCTTTAAGGCTCAAATCAGATCCTATCTGTCTCTTTTGTGAAACTTTCCCCAATTCCTCCTAGACATTAACCATCTTTTCCTTGTATTTGCTTATTTAGGAGAGGCAGCCTGACACAATGGATAGGATGCTAAATAAGCCCACCTCTGACACTAGCTATATATACTCCTTAGGATTTATCAACTGTGACATCATTGATGAGCTATGATAAAGTTTGGTGGAAGAAGGGCCTATTCTTCAAATTCCTTCTGCTGACAAGATCTTCACATATTTCTGCCCAAACTGTATCCCCCAGTAGAATATAGACTTCTTAAGGACAAGAACTGTTTCCTCATTGTTTTGATATCCCTGTTAACTAGTACAATACCCAGCATGAATGTGGAATGGAAAAAATTTATAAAAATACATTTAATATAATTTTGATAATATAGCAAATAGTGCATTATCATTCTGTAGTATACCTTCAAAAGTGACTGTAAGCTAAATGAACAGTGTTCTACAAAGCCCTTAACTTAATTAACAAAATTAGTAGTTCACATTGACATGATGCTTTAATATCTACAAAGCACTTTACATAACTGAGTTATTTGATCCTTGTGATTACCACAAGAAGTACTTTTTTACAGGTGAAGAAAGAAGGAATTTGCTGTAGGTTATATAGCTAGAAAGCAGAGATTCAAAAGTGGAATGTGTGAGCTAAAAATTTTTTTAACCACAATGATGTCATACATATCAGAAGAAAAAAAAACACATGAAAAAAACCCTTTTCCCAGTACAGATATGAGTCTGTTTTGCACCTTTATAATCTTATATGAGTTGCTTGTAGCACTGAGAAGTTAGGAGTTTTACCTAGGGTCATGGAGCTAGTTTGAATCTGATGAAGGACTTGAACTCAGATCATCTAGCCTCCAAGTTCTCTCTCCATCCCTCATGCTGTACTGTGCCCTATCTAATAAGAGATGATTCACAATTATATTTTTGTTGTTGCTATTTCTAAGTCTGTAGGGTTTTTTTTTTTTTTTTGACTTACTAAAATCTTTTCTAAGAACATATGGTAACTGAGAATTTTCTTTCCTAGGAATTGTCTCCAAGTCCTACGAATGCCGCCTGAAGGGACAAGGAGCAACCTTTGTGGAAACAGACAGTCCTTTTACTGCAGCTGCCCTGGCAGAAGGGTCTCCAGTCAAAGAAAAGTCCCTTAGAAGCAGCAGGAGGCAAGCACAGTCAGCCGAACAAGTGCAGCAAGTCATTATTATTCAAGGCTACAATGGTGACTTTGCAATTGATGCCTCTGTGGAGGAAACCGCAGCCGCCACCCTCCAGACTTTGGCAATGGCTGGCCAAGTGGCAAGGGTGGTTCACATTACAGAAGATGGACAAGTCATTGCCACGAGCCAAAATGGTTCCCATGTAGGCAGCGTGGTCCCAGGACAGATTCTTACCGAGCAATTAGCAGATGGGGCTACACAAGTGGTGGTCGTAGAAGGCTCGGTGGGAGGTGCAGAAGTGGGGGAATCTGCTGACTCTGAGGATGCTGTAATGCAACAGGTGATGAAGCAGGAAATCTTAGACATTGCTGAGGCTGCAGCACCTCCTTCTGACTCGTCTTCTGCGCTTGACGCATTGCTTTGTGCAGTTACTGAACTAGGAGAAGCAGAAAGTAGGACTGGACCCCAGGAGAGAACGAGGTCCAGTCATAAAGATGTCTTGATACAGATGCCCAGTCGTGAGGCGTCCAGTGTTCCTGCTGAACCCGAAGCACAAGAAATACAGATGTTCCATGAGATTCAGGAAAGCCCTTCAGATGTGGAACCCATGGAAGTAGTGACCCAGGTCATGCGCCCCTCAACTATCATTGCATCTCAGGAGCGAGCACAGGTTGCCTTTAAGAAGATGGTTCAGGGAGTACTCCAGTTTGCTGTCTGTGACACAGCAGCAGCAGACCAGCTGATGAAAGAGGGGGTGACTCAGGTCATTGTCAATCAGGAAGGAACTGTTCATATGGTGGCCAGGGAAGGGTCTCAGATCATAATGCAAGAAGCAGGGAGTCATGCCTTGAGCATGCAAGGAGAACATGTGGATCTAGTTGAATCTGATGGGGAGATCTCACAGATCATTGTGACTGAAGAATTAGCCCAAGCCATGGTCCAAGATTCCAGTGGCAACTTCACAGAAGGCACAACACATTATATTGTCACTGAATTACCCCAGGGGGTGCAGAATGAACGGGGTGTGTACTCCCACACTGTGATTGAGGCTGCTGACTCTCAGGAGCTTATGCAGGCCGACACCGCACTAAATGCTGAAGCCGTGGCCCCTGACGGTGCAGGGGAACAGTTAACAAGCATGGTCATTTACACCCAGGGAGGCTCCCCAACCACAGCAGTAATTCAGAGCCAAAGAGAAAGTAATGAACTGCAAGAGCTGCAGGAAGCATAAAACCCTGCATTTTGTAAGTTTGAACCAGGGCAGATGTGGAGAAGTAACAGATGTGGGTAGGCACTATGTTCCCTGAACTTCATTTGTAAAACTTTCCAAATAATGATGGCATTGCTCCATCCGGGTACCAAATATGTACTTGCTGTGAGGTTAATGTCAGTTCCTGTGACAAGGTCGCACAATCCGCTTCACAAGCTGAAGAATTCTACCCACATTGCAGAGTGGGATTCAGAAAGTTGAACAGGCAGACTAGGTTGCAAAATGGAAAAAAAAAAATCGCCAAAAAAGAAAGCAGATGGGTTTTTTGTTCTTTGTTTGGGTTGTACCACCCTTTTGTTGCAATATGGCTCCTTAGTTTGATTCCCCCATTTCTTGTCCACTTGTTGTTTCTAAGAAGATACTCACTTGTTTTTGACTTTAAAAAAAAAAAAAAGGTGGTTTTTTTTTTCCTCCCATTCCACTTTTTAAAATATTTTCCCTTGAGAAGGAAAACCAGGAAAAAGATGCCTTTTGACTTAAGACATTTCTGCTCTTACAGTCTGGCATGCTTACTATTTTAACAACATTTTATACAATTGGTTAAAATTAGCAGCAACATTTATTTTACTTTATAAACAGTAAAACTTTCATTCAGTTTCCTGAAAGTTTAGAATTACAGTGTCCCCAAATAAAACAAGGAAGCATAAGTTGGTTCACATTTTACATATAAAACCTCTCTCTTTAGAAACATGCTTACTTAATTCATTGTTCTTCATTGCACTCTACATAAAGTTTTCTTTTTAAGTGTATGGTTAAGAAAGCCTTGAACTACATATTCAGTAAAACCATACCTCTGTTTAGAAAGACCAGATGCCGTAACTTTGACATCATTTCATGCATAGTCTGTATATGAAATGTGCATTCTGGGAAATACTGTTCATATCAATATTTTGCCCTTTAAACAAATGGTTCTTCATATAAATATCATTCTGCAGGATCTTTGTGAGTGGTTTTGAAATGTTGGGTTTTTATGGAAATTCTGACATCAACACTGCAAGTAGAAAAAAGGTGACCTTGTAATCTATTGTTTTGAACCAGAATGCCAATTATTTGTGTTTAGATGTGGACTTACAGCAACCGTTCAGTGCAAGTTCATGTTCACATAATTTGTTTCTGATTTAATTGCTTTTATTTCTTTTTTAAAAAACTGTAAAATAGCTCCTCCTCCCCAATGCTAAGGTTGTTTTATTTTGTTGGTTTTGGTTTTGTTTTGTTTGGGTTTTCTTTAAAATAAAATGATAGTATTAAAAGAGAAACAATATGATATTTCATTTTAAGAAGTCAGCAGAATGGGCACTCAGTTGAAAAAAATCCAGAAATCTATTTCTTATAACTGAAATCTGCTTGCTTTTCTCTCCTAATGCTTTTTTGATAAAAAGATGATGACAAAGCATGCTAATTTCTAAAACGCTTATCTCTCATTCTTGACATAATTTTTTTTTGAGTATTTAGGTTGTGAAACAGACAAACTTCCATGATAGCATCAAATCTTTTCATGGTTAGTGTGCTGAAGTCAACAGCTTTTATTTGAGATAAAAATATGAAAGAGAGAGAGGGGGGGGGGTGAGAGAGAGAGAGAGAGAGAGAGAGAGAGAGAGAGAGAGAGAGAGAGAGAGAGAGAGAGAGAGCGAGCGCTAGCTTGTGCATAAGCTTCCCAAAATGAGAGACAGATACACACAGAATATAAAGGTATGGCACCTTTTTTAAAAAAATAATAATACTGTTAAAATATGCTTTCTGAGAGAATTGCATAGAAAAGATACTTCATTGAAAGGCTGAAATATGCTTTCCTTCATCTGTTTCTGGAGAGCTGCTGTCTTCTCACAATATCGTTTTCAGTTCTTTGGGTTTTGTCCATTCCTAACTCCAAAAAAAGTAAAATTTCAAGTTTGACAACAGGATTCATAATTAGCTGAGTTTGACTTGCTCATCTTTCTTAAAAATGGCAGGCTGTTCACTTATTCTTAAACACTGTCTACAGCAAACAGTGACAGGACCAACTCCCGTTTGTTATCAGGATAAAGGTGACCTTTACAAAATGATGGCCCTCTGCAAGATTCTCACAGATATTCAAAAAAACGGAATGTTTTTCGGTAGAAATATTTCTTCTTGATCATTTCTCCTGTTAACTGTAGCCCTGTGGTCTTGCAGCTTGGATGCTAATTCCTAACTCTGCTCAGTCCTGTATGGCTAACCTTTCTGCTGCAGTACAGGGTGTTGACACTGACATGCTGCAGTTTACCATTTGTGATTTATTTAGGATAAATATGTCTCAGGTGGCATTTAATCCTTCATAAAACCAGTGTAACATGCGGTGTCAAACCAGCAATCACATTGTACGCACAATGAAAAGAGCAGACCTTTGCATTAAAAAAAAAAAAAAAAAAAAAAAAAAAAAAACGTGCAGAAGGGGTTTCTAGGCTCAGAAGTATTAAAAAAAGATTCACTAAAGCTATTGTATACTGTAATTACCTATAGAGCCAGGTTAATGTTACCTCTCTTTTCTCTCTCATTACACAACTATTGGAATGTAAGGAAGTTTAAAGAAGCACACACACAAATGTGTGCCTCAAAATAATGAGGCATGGCAGATTCTGTGAAAGGGGACATTTAGTGCAGTATGAAAAGAGGAAAAGTTAAATTTGGTTCTCCAGGGCAAGTTCAAAGCTTTCTCCATGGTTTGGATATGGGGCAAAGAGAGAGCCAAGGTCTGAGAGCAAAGGGCAGAGTGAGGACAGAGCAAATGGGGAAATTATGTATGGAGAATGTAATATGATGAGACCAATTAAGTGATTCAACTTCAAGGACTTTGGGCACACTAGGGAAGACCCGAATTGCCCAAGTTAATATCTAGAAATAGTTTGGATTGTAATTGCTTTCTGAAGATGCATTCCTATACTAAAGGAAAAGTTTACAGCAATGCTTTTCGTGTATAATGTATGGGAAATTACCAAATAATTTCCCAGAAAAAGAGTCTGTTTTCCTGAAAATGAAGTCCCAGCTAGGGAAGAAAGCCAATAATTCTTAGTCTTCAGGCTTTATTTGAGGCAAGAGGTGGGGGATAGGGAAAAACAGTGAAAAGAGAAGAGGGAGCTTAAAAGACAAAACCTACAATGAGAAATAATGAAAAAGGCTCCATAGCAATCATCCCCACTAATGACCCCTCCAGTGTTTCTAGGGACCACTTGTTTATGAGGTCCAGGGTGTTGAGTTATACTCCAGCAGTATTTACAAGTTGTAACCCAAGGGTAGAGATGATGACTTGAGTGTCCTAGAAGAAAAACATTGAGGATCCTGGTAGATACTGTTTTAAATGACATTAGCGCACAGGCTATCTTGGCTCTAAGGCAAGCATACCCAATTCCTTCTACCACCAAGCTTCTCAGTCTGTAGGAATGTGAGCTGGGGTGCCTTCCTCCGGTGAAGTAACAAACACATAAACAGATCTGGCTTGATGGACAGCTCCTAGAGTCTTCTTATTGTTTTATTTTCTTTTCACTTTTGCCAAACCTTTAACTCCCATGGACAGAAGTTTAAAAAAAAAAAATGACAAGAAATTGCAACACCAACTAAGAATTCTAAAGCAGAGTTAGTTCTAGTGAGAGGATCGAGTAACCAAAAAGGTCATTCATTTGGAAAAATAAAAAAGAGCAGTGGGTTTTCCCTTATTGTGCTGCACATTATTAGCCCCTGCTCCCTTAAAGTGCAGGCCCAGCTCACTTAAACAGCCTGCCTCTGTTCCATCTTGTTGAAGAATACAATTCGTTTTCTACTCCTCTAGGGTGATATCATTTTACATGAAGAAAAAAGTTAGCTCAGATGGCAGTTATACGTTTCGGAAGCACCTTCTAATCAGGGATTGGTGATTCATTATTAGCTTCAGCAGGCGATCCATCTGACATGTAAGGGGAAAAAATTAGCAGCTGTCACTGCGTGATGAGTTAATTTCCTGATAGGCCTGACACTGAAAAGCCATTTGGAGACATGGAGATGGCTGATGAGAAAACCTGCCGCTGCTTTATAATTGGAGAAGAAGAAAGGGCAAGAGAAAGAGGTGGGGGAGGGGCTCCAGCTAATCTACAAGTGGGGATGAATGTTTGTATATTTACTAAAAAGGCTGCTCCATGATAACCTCTATTACTGGCTAAGCTTGGCACAGTGGGTACTGAAGGCCAAGCCAGCCTCTCCTTGCCTTCCTAGCTCATTGTTTCTGAGCGTCTGTAATTAGCACATAAGCTATTTCACTCTGACTTGGCTCCATGTGAGTGTGGTGTACAAGCATGTTATTGGGCAAACTGTTGGTGACACTGAAACCTGACATTTTAGTGGAAAGGAGAGAACATGACGCTCTCTTCTGGATAGTTCTCTCTGCAATTTTGTTAATTGACTCAGAATCTGAAGAAAAAAAAAAGTTGATATAATTTCCCCCTCTCCCCAACACATACGCTGGCGGCCCCAAAAATAAAAGTGAACAAACGAAATGGGTCGTGCATGCATCTTGTGGTAAGTTTAGCATGGGAAAATAAAGAGGAAGAACAGTTTTGCTGCATGTGCATTGAAAGAAGCAGGGAGGCTCAAAGTATTGGAGTCTGGTTTCTTTCAAAGCTCTAGCTATTACCTTTTCCCATAGGATCTGCTTCAGGTCAACAGATTCAATATATGTATATAAAATTTTACATTGTAAAGGTAGAAATAAAAACAGGACAGAAACTGTACCACCAACTTTTAATTAGTGATCAGGTACATGCTTAAAAGCCTTCACATGTTGCTATCTCCTTTAGCTGTGTGTGTATCCCTTGCATGGAAGCTCTGAATTAGCAGAACCCATGATATGTACATTTATGTATGTTGTATGACACTTGGATTATTGTGGGTAGAATACTGAACAACAGTATAAAAGACAAGGGCTTGTAAGCATGGAATTTGGGGCTATATCACTTATCTCTATTATCTACCTCAGTTTCTTGATCTCTAAAAGGAAGAGCCTTTAATATTCTCTTCCTCCTCTCCCCCCCCCCCCCCCCCCCCCCCCCCCCGAGGCAATTGGGGTTAAGTGACTCACAGCTAGGAAGGAGCAAGTATCTGAGACTGGATTTGAGCTCAGGTCCTCCTGACTTCAGGGCTGGTGCTTCTCTTCTGCACCATCTAGCTGTCCCAATGTTCTCTTTTAACAAGCAATGTAGACATACGGTGGAAGATCTTTCTTTCTTCAAAATAACTTCTGTGATAGAAGACAGAAAACTAAGTCTACTGTGCTAGAGGAGGATAAAATATTATGCATATACACAGAAACACATCTTAGGTCAGACAGTTACCTATGTTAGAAAAGAAATGATCGCAAAGATCTATTACAAAAATTAAATAAGTCTCTTATAAATCTCCTAGTCCAAAAATCATTTACTTATGGCAAGGCTGTGCATTTTCAATAACTTTTTAACAAATTCTTTCAAAATGACCCAATTTCAACACAGTTTTCAACATCATAAAAAAGAAAATTTATAACCAAGATAAACATGAACATATGGACCAATCCTCTGTCAGTGTCATTTCCAATCCTTTCCAGAATAGTTCATGTTACTCTTTTAACAAGTCCTTGAATGGGGAGAGGAGGAGGGGGGGAAGAACCTCACGCTACAGAAAAGAAGACAATTTTTTTTCTAACTGGAGGCCCAATTCTAGAGCTAGGATGCATCAAGATTTCACTGTGATTCAGTATCATCTCCAAGTATCATGTCAATTTATTGGATTATGATATGGTAGAGCTAGGAAAAATCTTAGGAGTTTTCTAATCCACACCTCTTCTTTACAAAATTAGGAAATTGAGGCCTCAAGTGATTTGCCCAAATTCACATGAATGGTAGGGCTTACACACAAAAGCCATAGTTACAAATTCCCTTCCACCATACCATATTTCCTCTCTTCTTTGGAAAATGCTCTATGCAAACATAGACATGATCTTACTTTAAAGACTGAATTTCATTTCAACACACTTTGTAATTTCTACTGACCTAAACCAATCTTCAGATAGAGTTTGATGAAAATAACCTACATGATAACTTCAAACTTTTCTCACTTTTATACCTAGTCATGGTCTAAAAAGAAGAAAGGTTTCAAAATTTTTAACGTCTACTTTATGCCCAACATCCTATATTTTCCCCTCCTAACAACTCTGTAGTTTACATGCTATCATTATCCCCATTTCCAGACAGACTAAGGTCTAGACAGATTAAAGCAATTTGCTTGATGTTATATAACTAATAATTTTCAGAGGCAGGATTTGAATATACTTTTCCTTGAATCCAATGATGTACTCACTATTTAAAATATATTAATGATGAATTTTCACTAAAGCATTTATTAAGCATCTGCTATGTTCCAGACCCTGTATTCAGTGCTGATGATAATGGTGATAAAAACAAAACAGTCCTTACCCTCAAGGAATTTACATTCTATTGAAGGAATCAGTGTGTGTGTAGTAATGTTCTCTCAGAACACCTTAAAAATGGATTTTCTGCAGTGCTTTGCTTGCAGTAGCTCTGCAAAGAATATATTACAAATAATATAATCCCTGCTTGATGGTTTCAAAGAATAAAATAGGTAAATCGATCAATGGAAATACAGAGATCCATAATATGGAAAGGAGAAGCCTAATGAACCATTTGATTATCAATCACTGAGCAAGAGCAATCCTACCAGACCAGTAAAGGAATAACAACAAACAGAAAATTAGCTTATCACTTTGAGGAGTATTGTGTCAGATTATTTGGTATAGGGTTGGGCTCTATTTTACCAGGTCTATCTTCCAAACTTGTTTTGCAATACAAAAAATATCTTTCCTTAAGAGGGCATGGTAGTTGTTATTTGCACCCTTTACAAATTTCCCATCTTCTCAATGGCCACAACATTTTTATTTCAGAACTATTGGGTCAGAACTTCACCTATCTATATAAGCCTACCTTTTATGATCCCTTTCTCTTTCTGCCAAATATTTCCCATTCCTCTCAGACCATACCTATCTATGTACCTGTAACTCTAATATAATTATTTATGCATGTCTTATCCCCCTAATTAAATTGATTTCAACATACATCTATTAAATAATTACTGTATTAAATGGGAAGCTCCGTGGCAAAATGGATAGAGCACCAGGCTGAAGTCAAGAAGATCAGTCTTCCTGAGTTCAAATCTAGCCTTAGGCACTAGCAGTGGCATTTTGGGCAAGTTACAACTCTGCCTCTGTTTCCTCATCTGTAAAATAAGCTAGAAAAGGAAATGGCAAACCACTCCATTATCTTCGCCAAAAAAATCCAAAGGAGGTCACAAAGTCAGACATGACTAAAAACAACAATGACAACAATTTACAATCCAGATATACCCACACAGATACTAGGAATAAAAAGACAAAAATGAAACTTCCTATTACCAAGAAGTTAACATTTAATGAAGATGATATTGTACACACAGAGATTAGCAAAATACAGGTAATTTGGAGAAAAATGAAAAGGACAAGGGTGATGAGTAAAGGCTTCTCATGGGAAATGACTCCTGAGCTGAACCTTAAAAGAAACTATGGATTCTTAGTAGAGGCAAGGAGGAAATACGTTTCATGTGTACTTGTACAAAGGTTTGGAAACAGATGAAATGTCTAGTTTCAAGAGTAGCTGTTTCTCTCTTTTGGTTGGAACATGGAGAGGAGCAAGGTAAGGTGAAAGAAGCCTGGAGTGATTGGGATGTGGAGGTTAGGTAGGCAATAGGGAAGCCCTTGATTATTTTGACTAAGAGGCTAACATGGTCTGACCTGTGCTGTAGGGAAATTACTTTGGTGACTGAATGCAGGATAAATTGAAGCAGCCAGACCTATCAGCCTGATATTCCAGGTGTAAAGTCATAAGGGTCTCCACTACAGGAATGGTATTCGTATCAGAGGAGAGAAAGGAGTATATTCAAGGGATGTTGCATAGGTGCAGTTGGCAGGTCTTTACAATAGATTGGCTATGCGGGATAGGTGAAAGATAATAAAAAGCTAAGGATGGCTAGGTTGTGAGCCTGGAGGATGGGGATGTTGGTAGTGTCTTCAATAGTAATAGGGAAGGTAGGAGATGGGGGAAGGAGTAGGGGGAAAATAGTTCTGTTTTGGACATATTGAGTTTAAGATCTCTATTGGACAATGAGTTGAAAGGCAGAGACTGGAGTTCATTGGAGAGGTTGGGGTAAAATACGTTGAGAATCATCAGCATGGAAAAGGTAATTAAATCTACCATAGCTGATAAGATCACCAAGTGAAGTAGTATGTAGAGGATCCTCGACAGAACACTGGGATTTCCATCTTTAATATATCATGATTTTATTTAATTGTGCAGTTCTAAGAATTGGTCTAGGAGTCTGAAAACTAGGGTCATAATCTAGCTCTGCCATAAACTGGTCAGATAATCTTTAAGAAAGTTAATTTTTATTCAATTTAACAAATGTTCTGGAATTAGTAAGATACAGCAATATTAGCTCATGTGTATATGATATTTTAATGTTTACAAAATGCTCTTATGTGCTATCTATCTCATTTGATTGTTGCAACAACTTTATAAAGGAAATACTTCTCTTTTATAGAGTTGGAAGCTCAGAGATCTTAAATTATTTGTTCACAGTCACAAAGCCTAATAAGTTTCAAGTGGAATTCCAAGCTAGGCCTTTTGACTCAAGACCAGTGTTCTTTCCACTACACTAGGGTCCGGAAGAAGCAGTATACATGCTTTTATTTGTATTTATTTGTTATTTAATTTTGGGGGGGATGCAAAAATTAAAACACAGACAAAACAATCACCATGATACAATCCTTCTTTAAAGGAACTAACATTTTACTAGGAAGAATATAAGACATACATAGATAAGTCTAATACAAGACTGGGAGTGACAAGGCAGAAGAGAGGTCCCCACAAAGTACTCCAGGAAATTGTGGGAGGAATTCAACATCCTGTAATGGATAAATTGCTGAGTTTAGAGTTAAGAAGACCCAGGTTTAAATATTACCTCCAATACCTACTAGCCTTCACTCCCTAAGAAAAATAGGCTATATTTTCTCATTCTTGTAGTCATCTTTATAGAGCCAATATAGTGAGCTGATGAAATCACCAAGGGAGAGTACCTAGGAAATAAGAGAACAGAGTTTTGTTCTTTGGGGAACAAAAACATTGGGGAATACTCACACTTAGAAGAGCAATAAACCAAAGAATGCCTTAAAAAGTGTATGAAGGAGGTGGAAAATGAGGAGAGAGCAGTGTCATGAAAACCAAGGCAAGGGGCAACAAGGTGGCACAGTGTATCTACAAGACTGGCCCTGGAATCAGGAAGACCTAAATTCAAATTCAGTCTCAAGCACTTGCTGTGTGACTTTAGGCAAGTCACTTAACCCCAATTGCCTAAAGAAAAAAGTAAAAAACAAAAGAGAGAGTCTAGTAGGAGCAAATTATCAATATCCAAGGTAGAATGCTGCCTAAAGGCTATTGGATTAGTTCTTAAAATTCCATTAATGATTTTTGAAAGAGCATTTTCTATAGGGTAGGGTTGAAAGTCAGATTGGAAAAGAATTTAGGAATGAATATTTTAGTATTTTTTACAATAACCTCAATGAAATAATTAAGGCAAATTTTCAAATTTGCATGTTGGCATGAAACTGGGAGGGATAGCTAAGATTCTGAGCGAAAAAGTCATGATCCAAAAAGATATTGAAAGATCAGAACAATGGACCAAATCCAATAAGATATAATAAAAGTAAAATCTTATATGGGTTCAAAAAATCAACTTTAACGTACAATATGGTTAAGTAATGATTAGACATCAGTTCTCATGAAAAGGATCTGTAATTTTTGATGGAATGAAAGCTTGATATGTATAAAAAATGGGATATGGTAACAAAAAGGCTAATGCCATTGAGAAAAATGATTATTAAATAACCAATTATTGGGGAGATCCAGGTTTTTTTTTCCTTTCCTAGATTCTCATTTTCTACCAGGACAAGCCAGCATCTGAAGGACATTGTTGAAATTGCCCAAATTCTCCAGGGTTACAAACAATGCTGTGTGGAAGACCCTACCAAAGTAATTCTTACAAAGAATTTAATTTAGGTAATTCTGGCCCACTATGTTCTGCTTAGTCATGTATGAATCTTGTCTAGATTGTCTCTTGGCATGGGTAGTCTGAATAAGAAATAAGCCTCTTATGCTAAGACTAAGTGATCAGAGTCATGTCCTCCAACTCCTCATTAGAATACGACCACCTCTCATTATAATATCTATTTTTCTCATTAATTGTTAACCAGTCAGAATGGACTGCCATTCTCAGGAACACCCATTCTTTCAAGGGCATATAAACATGGAGTATGTTCTAAGAGGGGTTTTTGGCATTCAAGAGTGCCACTTTTATTAATTATCTGCTAGCATGATTAATAAAATGATTAATTACACAGAAACTATGTCTCTCAAACTTTTTACATATCACATCCTCCTAGTTTGCATTTAGAGAACCCTAGGGACAAAGGTAATAGTTTCATTGTACACTGTGCTGGTCACATCTCTTTAATATAAAGAAAAGCTTCTTAGCAATCAGAACTATCAAAAAGTGGAGTAAGCTGCATCAGTAGGTAATGGATTCTCCCAGTCCTTGCATAGGGAACTACCTCATCGATCAGGGTGTAGAAGAGATCTGTAGGCAGGTATGAGTTGGTCTCTTTGGAGATCCCTTTATAGTCTTAGATTCTTTGCAATGCAGTAAAGAGATAGAAAAGCAAGTAGAGAGAAGCTTTGTAGGAATACCGTTTTTCCAGAAATTTGCATGTGAAAGGGAGTATAGATACACAATAGCAGCTTAAAGGTCAATAATAATAATAATAAGTATAATGTGTATATTTGATCTTCACACCCATCTTTGAGGTAGGTACAATATTAAATCCATCTCACAGATGTGAAAATTGAGACTCATAGAACTTGAGACTCATAGATTACACATTTGGTAGGTACTAAAAGTAATATTAGCTCCCAAGTTAGTTATGGCATATCCCACTTTATGATGCCTTTCAAAGGAAGGTTTTTGAAGGCTTGGAGAAACCTTTGCATGTTTTCAGTAGAAAGTGAACAGTGTGGGGAAGAAATCAATAGATGGAAAGAAATTGAAGATTACAGAGAATAAATGATGGAATCAAGCTCATTAAAGATGTGGAAAGGGACAAGATGAAATCAAGGATATAAAGAGAGGTCTTGGCAGAGAAAGGACCACCTTATCCCCTGTAAAATTCTATATATTCCTATTTCCTCATTTGCAAAGTAAAGTAATTGGATCCAACTGAAAAATAAAATAAGTGGAGGTCCTTGATAGCTCTATCATGCTATGATTCAGAGTAGGAACAGACATGGAATGAGACATTTGAAGACATATCCCGTTAAAAATACTGGGCCAACTACTACATGGACAATAGTTGGTTGGATTGTCTAGGTGGGATGATGAATAGGTAGGTCACTGTCCTGATTTTGTATTACCAAGCTGACAGGATGAAAATAAAACTGCTGGAACATATAACAAATATAACAATCACAATTCTGAAAGGTGGGTTGAGCTCATTCTCCTAAATATTGACATAAGCTTAAGAAATGAAAAGAATGAACGAGTGAATCTCTATCTCCCATAGGCAGAAGAGAATTTTTGTCACAGATGGGAGCCTAGGGGGGGCCCTGACAAGAAACATGAGGAAAGAATGGTCCACTAGAGTGCAGCAAATTGTGTCAGAGCATATGGCCCATTGGTCTGTCAACATGATGGGTTCAGTGACCAAATTTGGGCCTTGGGGTACGAGGGACCAATACCAGGATGTTCCCCAGACTCAGAACAGATACATCTGTTCCCATCCAAGTGTGATCCCATGGCAAATAGGACTTTCAGTGATAATGCCAGATACTTGTCCCAGTTTTGTTGTCAGATAGAAACTGAAGCACATTTCTATAGGAAGGAGTAAAAGGGATAGGGAACAGGAAGAGGGGAAGGAGAAACAGATGGACAGGCTTATCAACAAAAACACTGAACCTTAAGAATGAAAGCTGCCCCAAACTGTCGAGGGATAACCCATGGAAAGAGAACATTGATTGAAACCTAAAGAGAACCCTTTTGGATTCCCACCATAGCTTTGGTTTCTTGTTCTAAAGGGTGTGGACTTCAAGACATTCACCCTTATGGAAGGTCAATCAACCATAGGCCTTTTTTTCCATCTTTATAACCAGGTCACATTTTCTTCCCCATCATTTCCTCTGACTTCTTTCTAGGTATTTACAAATATTGTAAAACCATTTCCCATCAATTATTTTCTTTCTACTTATATTAGTTCATACAATCTTGAATTATTTTAAGTAGATTTCTTAGCTCAAAGCTGTAGGCAAAATCAGCTTTTTAAAAAGGTAATTGGCTAACTATAATTGACTCCCCATTCAGTGAGGAAGGTAAGAGGGTGGAGGAGAAGAGCAAAACCTCTTTACACATAAAAATCAAAGAGAGTTATTTTAAATGTCCAGAACGCAGTAGTCTGATATGACAGGAATATTGTAAGGAAAGAAAAAAAAGTGTATTTGCCCTCCTGTGATCTCTGATACTGATGGTCTGCTCTTTCCAGAAGACCAGTTTTCTAATCTCCTGCTCCCCAATGCTCAAACCTCCTCTCACAAATTTACTGCTTCTAGAGAAGTGTCTCTGCTTTCTCCTTACCCTTCCTCCCCTCTTCCCAAGAACAGCAGAGTAATTTGGAAGATGTATTTGCTTGCCCTACCTGCATGGCAGAGAACAAAAGTGCAGCAGGCCTGGTGCTAAGGTCTTGAAGACAGACTGCCACCAGGACATACACTGGAAACATTTGCAACCGATGTGGGTCAGCCATCCCTCCCTTTTCTATACCTCTTGAAGCACACTCTCCCAAGGGAATGGTGAGGAGGTTTCCCAGCTACTAGGGGCCAGGGAAGAAGCCAAAGGAGATAGAAGGTCTTGTGCTGAGAAAATACTGGGGATTTTCCCAGAAGCCTGCTGAGTTAGCCCAATCTGCTGCTGCATTCTCTTGTCACTGGAGTTGTGAAACAGGCTCATGTTTTCTGCTCAGCATATGGTGGCGACTGCTGGTGTTTCAGTAGCTGTGAAATCCAGATGCCTCAATCTAGGATGATTTCCTTAACAGGGAGATCTGGGCATCTAATCTTTTTCATTGGCTTTCTGCTTTGTTTTTGTTTCTTTGTTCCCCTACTTAACTCTTTGCTATGTATTTACCAGGACTATGAATCAAAATCATCTAATTGACATTTTTTTCTATTCTAGTCTCCTTGTTGTTGTTCAGTTTCCTCCTCAGAGGTATATTCTCCAGAAACCTCCTTCCTGTATCTTAAAGGAACTTGCAAACTGGAGAAGCTATCTTTCCTGGCTATCACATCTCCATGTTTTTACTTATGTTTTACCCTGTGCTTGTAATGGCCTTCCTTCCTTTCTTCAACTCTTAAATCCTTAGTCATCCTTTAAAGCCCAATCTCAAAGGCCATCTCCTTAAAGATTTCCATCTTCCAGGTCAGTAACATCATTTTGCCTCTGGCCTCACTTGACATTATTTGTGCATTAAAATTATTTAGATGTTGGTCATATTTTCCTGCTACATTGTAAATTCCAAGAAGGCAAAGCCATATTCTATCTGGGTCTTGGATTTTTCCCATCACCTAAGGGGACAGTGCTACACAATAGGTACTTATTTATTTGTTGAACAAATTAATTATTAATGAAGAAACTCTAAGTTGCAAGGGTTAACATTTTTACCAGCAAGAGATTATAGACTCTGTTCCAAGACCTCTGGTGATGGGCAGCTTATTACATCACAAGCCAACATATTACTATGGGGGCAGCTCTAATTGTTAGAAAAGTCTTTCTTATATAATATATATATATAATATTGTGTAAATTACATATTATACATATTATATTTTACTATGCTATATTATATTGTATTATATTATATAAAGGCCTCACTATAACTTCTACCTACTAGTCCTAATTTTAGCAGCTAGAGTCCCACAGAATAAATCCAATCCCTCTTCCATGGGGTTATCTTGTATAGCTACCTAGTGCTCGATCTCTAACCAATCTCAGTTCCCTTTACTATTCCTTATATGATGTGATTTCAGACTCATCATTCTGGTCGCCATCTTCTGTATTTGTTAACAGTCTACTGAATTTTTCTCTACTGAAATAATGGGTCAGAACTGAATACAATAGTCCACCAATTACCGGAACAAAGGACAATAGAATGCACACTTACTTCGGCTCTGGGTGTTATTGTTCCATTATTGGCAATTTAACATTGCATTTACTTTTCCAGCTATGATGCCACACTGTAGACATTTATCACAATATACTATACTCCAACTCACAGAATAGCTATCCCTGAAAAGGCTACCGCAGATTAAGAGTAATATGTGAGTTAATATCTACTCAAAGCCATTGTTCATGAGCCCAACCAATGTGTTTTCCAATGTACTTAGCCACAGGAAACAAGTAAAGGCATATAGTGTAATAATATTGTAAGGAAAATAGCAATAAACATTTTTTCAAGCCTCCTCAAAATATATGTATACATACATATATACAATAACATCTAAATAGAATTCAGAACCCCAGTATCACAGAACTGCCAGCTCTAATGATATAATTGTTTCGCTCTCCATTAGTCTTTCTTACATGGTGCACCATTTCCACTCTCTCAGAAGTATCCCCCCACTCCTTTAGGCAGCTGCTCATGTTGAGTCATTATCTCATTGTCTCTGCTGATCACTCTTAAGATATTATTCCACTAGTCATGAAATTGTGAATCTTCTGTTTTTAACTTCTAGTTTCCTCTAGAATTCTTAGTTGGGTTTCTATCTAGTCATCAAAAGAGTACAAGTAGACTCTGCCATACTTTTTTATTTTAAGGTTATAAGTTTTATATAAAAGTTGTTCAGTTGTTTCATTCATGCCCAGCTCTTTATGACCCTATTTTAGGGTTTTCTTGGCAAAGAGAGTATTTGCCATTTCCTTTTCCAGCTCATTTTACAGATGAAGAATGAAAGTAAATGGAGAAGGAGGGGAGAAAGAGAGACAGAGGCAGAAAAAGAGAGAGACAGAGAAACAGAGACAGATAGAGAAAAAAAGAGAGAAACAGAGAGACAGAGACAGAGAGAAACAGAGACAGAGAAAAAGAGAGAGAGAAACAGAGAGAGAGACAGAGAAACAGAGGAGGGCTGAAGAAAAGGGGGAGGGAGGGAGGGAGGAATCTTTGGTGTCTACTTTCCCACCTTCACCTGGGTCTTACCTGTGGCTCCAATAAACTGTAGAATGCACAGTGGCCACACCTCAGCAAACCTTGCAAATAGTCTGTCAGTCCTCAAACCTATCATTGGATTAGGGAGATGTCTACTCTAAGCATGTGAACGCTTTCCCTGGTGGAAGCCGCAGATGAGAACAGTTTGTTCAAGTGGCTGAAGCAGCTGAAGCAGGCTTTGTGGAGTGCTCAGAGCTTGGTCAGACATCAGAGACACTAAGGTCATCCACTGTATTCAGAGCCAACACCGGCCATCTTGACTTTTGTTCTGGACTTTGAAGACCCCCAAAGAGAGGGTGAGAGTGATGACTTTGCACAACTTTGTCTCGCTTTAATCCGCTTTGTGTGATGTCATTAGTCCTCTTCCAAAAAGAAGGACAAACAACAACAAAAATGGTTGAAAAATGTTTCAAAAGTTTGTTTGTCTGTGAAACAGGGATTCTTTTCTATATCTACAAAGAGTAGAATTAATATCATTAGTAGGAATGACAGGGAAGCAGATTTTTGGTTCCATAGTAGGAAGATGGGAAATAGCAAGTTCATATAAGAGCTGGATTGGACTTCTTTAAGAATTATCTATTCCAATTCCTCCACTTTACAGAAAAGGAAACACAAGTTCTGCATCTCCACACTTGGTCTTCTTGGAGTTCTTTAAATTGATAGGATAGATGATAGCTTTTTGATGCTGTTAAATAAATTTATGCATGAGGTAAAAGATTGAAATGGATGACCTCTTCTTTCCAGCTACAGAATCCTATATAGCTCCTTACTGCCAAAGTATGAATCTGAACATGTTATTCTATGGCTCTGAAAACTCCTATGGCTCCCTGTTACTGCTAAGATAATTATCTAGAGTCAACAAACATTTATTAAGTGCCTACTATGTGCCAGATATTGAGCTAAGTGCTAGGAATATTAAGATAAATGAGTCCCTTCTCTCAAGGAACTCAAAAATCCAATGGGGTAAAAGATTTTGTAAAAGATTAAAAAATAAAATAAAAACACACTGTTCAACCTATGTAATGCATAGTTCCTTTATTTTGGGTATTTTTGCTCTATTATTGGTAACTTAACATTGCATTTGCTTTTCTAACTATGATGTCACACTGTAGACATTTATCAATGTATTTTACTCCAACTGACAGAATAAATATCCTTGCAAAAGCTATTTTAGATTCTGGTTAATATGTAAGTCTACATTTACATTCAAAACCATTGCTCATGAGCCCCAACCAATGTGTTTTCTATACTATTTAACCACAAGCAAAGGCTTATAGCCCTTCACAATCTGACTCTCATGGATATTTCTGGGCTCATTACACATTGTTCCACTTTGGGTACTCTACAGTCCTACCAGACTGACTTACCTCCTGTTTTTCGTAGAGAAGACTGTTAGCTCCTGTCTTCATGCTTTTCATGCAGATTCTCGCCATGTTTAGAGTACACTCCCTCCTCATCTCTCCTCTGAGATTCTCTGGCCCCCTCCCAACCTCAGTTAGAGTGCTACTGACTGCCCTTTCCTGATCCGTCCAACGAGTAACATACTGCCTACCCCAAATTACTTTGGATTTGCCCTGTAATATTTTGTTTCTATGTAAACTGCTTGAAGACAGTTGTTGTATTACATTACACCCTTCACTCCCAGGTTCTCAGGTACCCCTGGAGGATTGTGAATGTTTCTAGTCTCTCTGTCATTGGCTTAAGCCCTCACCAGTGGTATTCCCCTTTATTAGAGATCCCTGGAAACTCAGTTCCATTTAACCAAGTACCCATTATGTTAGCTTTATACCAAAAAATGTTCACTCCAAAGATATAGCAAGAACAAATATATAAACACCCCTTTCCAACACCTGGAAAGCAAAATCTCCTTCCCCTACCCCCTTAAACTACCTCAATTCTGAAGAGTGAAGGGAGTTTAGGTTCATTACTTAATTTAGTTCTTATATACCACAATTCCCCTAAAGTCCAAGTCCAAAGTTCCCCTGGGAGCTTTTTGAGTTTTCCTGCTGGGCTGGGAGCATCATCTGTTCTCAAATCCTGCCCCCGAGGTCTCCATGGTTCAAGCTGCTAGGTCTCTATACCTGAATCTAGAACTGAAAGGACAAACAAAACGGACCAAAATCCCAAGCCTGATACAAGTAGGATACCATACCCAGGTTATGCATGGTACCTAAGCTTCAGACGAAGAACTTCAACCACTTGGACAACTCTGGAAAGAGAATGAGACTGACCCAGCCTGGCACTTTTAAAGCCCCAGCAGAGCCAATGAAAAGAAGTGCTTCTACTCAAGTAGTGGGTGAATAGAGTCTTTTCTCCCAGGAACAAGTCCTTGCTATCTCCCACATGAGAGCCTCCATCTTGGTCCACTGATATAGGCATGTGTAGCAAGTCCCCAGTTATGCTTCTAGGTGCATCCTTGTTGTTTCCCTCAATAGGGTATAAACTCCATGAGGACAAATGTTTATTTCAGTCCTTGGGGACCCAGTGACTAGAACAGTATCTGACACAGAGCAAATGCTTAATAAATATGTTTATTGACTGATTATGTGAACATATGATTCATAGTTATCATATGTGGCAAATTTATTTAGTACATGGAAAGCGGATGTTTTTCTCTTTCCATTTTTGTCAGGGTGATTTTCTAAGAAAGTCTCTTGAATAAGCTTGTTAAAGTAAATATTAAGACATTTTAAGTGCTGGCATGGGAATGTTTCTGATTGATAAGCTCAAAATCAATCTTTGCATCTTTCAGGGAGCAAACATTCATAGCCACTGACACAGAGATGCTTTATTGAGAAAGGAATCCTCATCATATTTCCTAGAAACCTATCACATTCTTTGGATGCTCTTTGCTGTTCTTGGTTTGGATGGAGATATGTAATGATTTCAAGACATGCCATTGGGAACTTTTCTGCCACTTGATATTGGTGAGATAACAGAAGGTAGCATTTCTGAAGGCATAATAAAGTCTTCAGCTATCTCTCTGCATATCCTGAGTGAAAACATGTCTGTCAATTAATAGGAAAAAAAAATGAAAACGAGTTCTAAAAAGGAAAAACAGGCTATTGGTTTTTAATGACATTAATTGGCATAATCAGGAGAAAAACACCATGAATGATCTATCCCTACTCTGTTCTAAATGTGTGGAAAAAAAGGAGGAATACTTTTCTTCCAGAAGATGGAAAGTATCTGGTTCTTGTTGGTCTTGTTGTGACTGTACTTCTTGGGGCACATGTGAATCTGAGAATTTGCCAGCCTGGCTAAAGACAGCACCAGAATGTGGTATAATATTATAACTCATTCACAAATCAGTATAGTAGAAGGGGAAGGTGGAATGTTTAAAACTGAAATAAAATTTACTTATTGAAAACATGTAAGTTCCCTTCCATCTTAATTCACTTATTGTTGTCCCCTGTTGCATTTATGCAGGAGCAGTTTGTTCGCAATAAGACTTTAGAACTATAAAGAGAGTGCCCTAGATTAGCTTGGACCCCATTTTACAAAACCCTCTGGTAATTGTCTGCAATATCAGTAACTGGAGAAGAGAGAGACACATTTGTGCCCTTCTGCATGCCAACAAGCCAACAACAACAACAAAAAGGAGTGAATTAGGTTGAATATCTTACTGTGTAGAACAGGCTGTAAACCAAAACACCTCCGGAAATGTGTCATACGGCTTGGTAAATTGAAAACAAAATCAACCCATCTATGGGAATAAATAGCATTGTATGAGATACTGGCTGTGTTCAGACAGTGCTACTCGTCAGGTAGAGAGTCATAACTAGCTGAGTCTTTGTAGATCCAGAGGCAGTTAGATTATGATGTTACTAAGCCTCAGTGAAAAAGCTTTAGTCATTTCCCAGAAGGGTTCAAGAAAAAGAAATAGTCCTTGTTACCAGATTCCCATCATAGTGACATTTGTATGTAAGTTAAAAAATTAAATCACAAGCTTTATACTTAGGTAACAAGGGAGCTGTTCTGGGTAGAAATCATGGCATGTTTCTCTATCTAGAAAACCTTCCAGGCAAGTTGAATTGATTCCCATTTGACCTGACATGCATTGCTGGCTGGGCTGGCCCAGTGCCATCATTGGCTGCTCCTCCACCCCTCAGTATGCACCCAGAGAAAGCCTGACAGTGTCGGGAAATTGCCAAATGACTGGCCATGTGGTGAGATGTCCAAACAAAGAATGTTTTTTGGTTTCGATGCCCAGGAATGAGAGAATTGCATTTCTCTCGGCTTCTCGTGTACCCACTGAAATTTTTTTCCTTTTGGGCTATCGGAAAGTAATTGAGCCAGTTGCTTCAAATGGACTGATGATAATTCCTACCAATTAGCTGTATAATAGCCATTCTTGGCTATGTTTTGTTATCTGGGCACGAGACTAAATTACATACTATTACATACTAAATAACTTTTATAATATATATTTAAACAGTCAGACATGGCTAGAAGCAGCCAGTAGACCCTTCATGTCTGAAATGGTTTCACTGATATAGAATGCCATCTTGAGTCTATTTGTACATCTCAGTTTTAGGTAGTAGGGAGGCAAAAGGAAAAAAAGGAATCTTTTCTTAGCGAGAAAGAAATGAGCAGTTGTCAAGAAAGAAAAATCATAGGGAAGGAATGTTCCTCATTGTATCTCAAAATGGTGGTCAACCAGCCGCAAGAAGCAAACTAGCTTTTAACCTTTACACTGATAGCAATGGCCTCAGAACTTTTTGTGGAAGTCTCCATGTATTGTGTTTGTAACCCAGTATTATAGTCTCTGAGAGCAGATACAAAACCTTGAGGCAGTGAGATGAGCATAAATATATCTGCCATCACCAAATTTTCCTCAAGAAACTTTTTAGAGACCTTTGTTAAGGGCTAGAGCTCCATAAAATAATTTAACAGTCACTAAGAGCTTGTTTGTTTGTTTATTAATTAGATTTATAATTATAATTTCTTTGATATAGGGAACTCCCAGTGTAAGAACTTCTTCTGTCTATGCAGAATGCCATATCTGCTGTAACTTATAATTTTAAAGAGTTGTCTCGGGCACTGAACAGATTATGTGATTTATCTATGGTCACACAGCCAGAATAGGCTAGAGACAGAACTTCAAGCCAGATTTCCTGACTCTAAATTCAACCCGTTATAGACTTTATCATGCAGTTTCTCCTATGGAATTAACCATTAAAATTGATAATACCAATGAAATGTATTAGATTTAGAGAAAGCAGTCTTTTAGTACATGTCCTCTAACAATTCTTACAGGGAACAGAACAAAAAAAAAGGGTTTAGCTGCTCTACATTGCTCAATATTTCTCAAGTACACATAGTCTGAGACTAAATGAGATTATGTATGTAGAACACTTTGTAATCATGGAATATTCTAAAAATGGTAACTATTATTTGTTATCATTATTGTTGAAGGTATTAATTGTTGAAAGGATCTCTAACCCCCAGTTTATGTCCTTCCATTGTAGATCTGAAGGAACTGAATCTTTGTTGTTGTTGTTGTTGTTGCTGCTAGAGTAGTTAAAAGACACTTCAGCTTGCTAAAATCACAAAGAGATTAGTTCAGGTACAATTTAGTAAACATTTATTAAGTTCTTATTATGTACAAGTTTACAATACATAATAGGAACATTCTAATTCCTAGACATGTTCCCATTAGAGCAGAAGCAGCTATTCTCCTCCTGGAGGTGGGATAGTTGGTCCTACAGGAAGACATCATGCCTTTTATCAAGATGAATATTCAATAGGAATAAATAATATCCTTCATTTAATAATAATAATAATAAATAATCCTTCATCATCATCTTTTGCAAAGATCACAGATTGAGAACTGAAAAGCACATGAGATACCATCTAGTCCTCATTTTACAAGTGATGAAACAGATAAAAGAACTAATACAATCACAAAGGTTGTAATGAAGATTCCAACCTACTCATGCTTTCTCATCCCTTGTTTCCCTCTTTGCCTTTCCATAAATCTTCTGTAGAGGATTCAAACAATGTGCTGTAGACCATCCTCTAGTTCTCTTAAGAATGTATGAATATCATTGTGATTCTCAAGCTGTTCATCTGTTATCTCTCATTCCTTTTAAGGTAAGTTCAAAAATATCAGCTGCACAATATCTGCAGGAAAGGCACAACAAGAAAGGGCTATATGGAAAAGTGATCTGAAGGGTTTTGGGACTGAATGTTCAACATGAATTATAAGTATGTGAAAGGCCATCAAGAAAGCTAATTCAATTTTGGGCTCCATTGTGAGAGACAGAAGGGAGAGAGAAAGAAATACAGAGAAGAGAGACAGACAGAGACAGAGAGACACAGAGAGAGAGAGAGACAGTGATGGGGTGGGGGGAGAGAGAGACAGAGAGAGAGAGAGAGAGAGAGAGAGAGAGAGAGAGAGAGAGAGAGAGAGAGAAAAGGAGAAAGGGAAAGGGAGAGGGGAGAGAGGGATAGGGAGAGAGGGAAAGAGAGAAGAAGAAGAAAAGGAAGAAAGAAGAAGTAGAAGAAAAAGAAGAAAGAAGAAGAAGAAAAAGAAGAAAGAGGAGGAGAGGGAGAAGGAGAAGGAAGAGGAGGAGGGAGGGAGGGAAGGAGGGAGGAAAAGGAAGAGAGAGAGGGAAGGAGAGGAAGAGAGGGAGGGAGGGAGAGGGAGAGAGGGGGAAAGGGGGATAGGGGGAAAGAGAAGGAGAAGAGGAGAGAGAGAATCTTTTCTCAATCTACATCCTTCTCCCAAGATATTAGATACTGTTGAGCATTCTTTCCTAGAAACTCTCTCCTTTCTGAGTCTTTATAACAATACTACTTCTCATTCTCTCTTATTCTTGTACCCCACTTTCTTTCTACATGGACTCCATGCTGGATCCTATCATCTTCCCTCTATACACTTTCTCTCAGTGATCTCAAAAGCTCCCATGAATTCAGCTGTCATCTTCTGAATGCTAATAATAAAAGACTAGCTGCCTATTGTCTATATCCAACTGGGATATCCCACAGACATCTCAAACCAACATATCTGTAACAAAAATTTCCTCCTAAATCCTCTCTTCTTCCTAACTTTCCTATGAGATGGGCACTACCAGTCTTCTAGTCACATGGTTTTATGACCTTGCAGCCATCCTTAACACTTCATTTTCACTTGTCCTTTAGGTGCAATCAGTTGCCAGGTCTTAGAGATTTCCCCCTCTTCTTCAGTCATATAGACAGCCACCACACTACTTTAAGTCCTCATAACTTCTTTCTCAGACTATTTCAGTAACCTCCTAATTGTTCTCCCTCTTTCTAGTCTCTTTCCTCTATAATCCATCCTCCTCAGAGTTGCCAAATTGATGCTCCTAATGCTCAGTTCTGACCATATCCCTTTGCCAATCAGGAAATTCGAATGCTTCTGAGCGCTTGCCTCTAGGACAAAACCTAACTTCTGATGTTTGGCATTTAAAGCCTTTAGTAATTTTGCTTCAGACAGCAAGTCCAGGTGTGCACAAATCACTTTCCATCATGCATTGTGTAGTCCAGCCAAACTACCTTTCTTGCAGTTTCTCCCATGTGGAATTCCATGTTCCATATCCATGACTCTGTATAAGCACTCTCCCATGTCTTAAATACACTGCTCTAGTTTCCACTTCATGGCATCCTTCAGAACTCAGCTCAGATGCCGCTCCTATTGCAAGGCAATTCTCATTAGCCCGTTGCCAGGCACAAAGTAGGTTATTGATCGATTAACAGTTCATACATCACAGGGAGATTGTGAGGCTCAAAAGAGACTAATATAGATGATGTGTTTTACAGACTCTTAAATACTCAATAAATAGTACTTCTTACTTCTTATACTAATATTTGGTAAATTATGTTAACTCAATCATTATAATTAGGAATGGATGAGTGTAGTATAAGCTAAATGAATTTCTCATGACTAAACTATTACTATATATGTTCATCAGTTTCATTGAGAAGTTAAATATTTTTTCCTTGTCCTTAAACTTTTACCACAAAGTATTTCATAGAGCAGCTCAATTCTCAAACAAAACAAGAAACAAAATCTTGGGGAAAAGTGTCTCAATGCCAACCCTGACATTCTTGGTATGGAAATCACTGAGCTGGCTCAAAAATGACTTGAACTGAGAGTAGAAATCAAAATCTCTCCCACAGGGCATTTTCACTAAGAAGAGTCACCTTTCCCCAGAGCCTTCCCAAGAGCTCTCAGCAGGAATCAATTAGCAGGAAACCTTTATCTGTTCCTCCAGAAAGAAGCAAGTAAACTTAGTATCTTCCCCTCTCTCCTCCCCAATGCATTTCCACTGCAGGTGATTTAGATGCACGAATATGAAACCATTCCTATTATTATGTGGTTCAATTAAACCTCAGTTCTCCCCCTTCAAAAATCCTTTAATTTTGTTAATTATTCTTGCTTTAGAACCTTTTTTCAAACAGACTCCGGGAGCCTTCATCTTGCTTATTTGCCTGTTTCTCTTGTCTGTGTTTCTGAGTCTCCCTTGTCTCTGTCATCCTTATTCTTGATGATTCTTTCCACTTCCCAATGTTTTCCAAGCCACAAAACTGACTTTGAGCCACTGAATAACAGCTGCCTCTTCCTGTCTGGGATATTTATTAGTCTTGTGTTTTTATCAAAATAGAAAAGGACCCTGTAAGACCAAGTCTTCTTAGTTTACTCAGTAATTTTTTTCTCTTCAGATTCTCACTTCACTACTGCCTGCAGGGATTTTCTCCACATATCCATTTGTTGTATGCCTTCCCTTCCTTCAGGCTCCAGCTCAGGTTGCTTTTCCTAATCCAGCATTAGTAACAACACCACCATCAAGATGGCTAGCATTTATGTAGAATGGCAAAGCATTGTACATATATTATGTCACTTGATTCTCTCAACAACAGGAGGAGTCAGGTACTATTAGTATTCCTATTTTAAAGACAAGCAAATTGAGGCTGAAAGAGTTTAAGTAACTTGTAAAGTCACCAATGCTCTATTTACAATGCACATAGCTTCCTCATCCATCATTCCAACTAAATAAGATCCCTCCACCCCTCATCTGTCATTCCTCTTGGGTGAGAAAGAAGAGCAGAAGCTCTGCTGTGTCCTAAACATAAATTCTTTGGTCTTGTGAACCAGCTATTGCCAAAGAATCAACCTGTTTGTGTTCAGTCATTTTTTCAGTTGTGTCCAACTCTTTATTACTCCATATGGGGTTTTCTTGGCAAAGATACTAGAGTGGGATGCTTTCTCTGGCTTATTTTATAGAAGAGGAAACTGAGGCAAACAGTTAAGTGACTTATCCAGGATTACATAGCTAATAAGTATCTGGGGCTAGATTTGAATTCCAGAAGACGAATCTTCCTGACTCTAGACCCAGCATTCTATCCATTATGCTACCTGGCTGTTCCAAGGAATCACCTTAGCCAGAGGAGCTAGCCAGAAGGCTATTAGAGGGCTAGCTACTATGTGATTTTTTTTGTGACTACAGAAATTCACAAAGACCATGTCCTAAATTATAGAGGAATTGTGATATATCCTGGCTGGGCTGAAGGGGTGGGATGGGGTAGTGAATAACTGTACTGAAGAAGTACTAGATTCTTTGCTTTCTCAAGCACAGAGATATCTTTCTTATTCTCTGCTTCTACAGTGTGATGATATGTTATCTCACTGGTGTGGGTTTTCCCACTGCCAAGGTAAATTGAAAACCCCCTGTAAGACTGAGTAGATGCTGTACAAGAATTGCTGTCTCCTTCATCTTCCCCTCCAATCTCTTTGTGGTCACTTGGTTAAGAACCTCTAGACTGAAGAGTATCTAAATACAATCAACAAGCATTTATTAAGCACCTACTATATGCCAGTAGCTACTCAGTCCTGATGATTGTACAAGTACAAAGAATAAAATTATTCCTATGCATGAGGAGCTTGCATGCTAATTATGGGGAAAATAAATATATGTGTAAATATATACAATATGAATATAAGGTAAAGAGAAATATGTACATATATACTTATAGTAGTTAAATGTAAGGTAGTTTGGGAAGGAGGGCACAAGAAGAAAAAGTTTCATGCAGAAGTTGGTACTTAAGCTATAAGAGGAAGAAAAAGGCTGGGAGGCAGAGATGAGGAGGGAGTGGATTCCAGATATATGGGAAAGCCAGCCCAAAGGAAAACAGAGAGGAGACAGAAAGTCCCCTAGGAGAAATATAGAGAAAGCTGGTTTAGCTGACTCACAGAGTTTGGGAAAGAAGCTAGAAATGTCTGTTGTGGGGGAGATTATGTAGGGCTTTAAATGCTCAACAGGAGAGTTTCTATTTTATCCTGTAGGCATAGGAATTCCCTTGAATTGTTTGAGAACTTATGGTCAAATCTGTGCTTGAGGAAAATTACTTTGGCAATAATATGTAGAATGGACTAGAGTGGGCAGAGTCTTGAGACAAGGAGAAAAATGGGAGGATTTGTAATAATCTAGGTCAATGCTTCTTAAACTGTGGGTCATGAAGTCACATAACTAAATGTGGGGGGGGGTCACAAAATATCAGAATATTGATCAACTCTGAAAAATGTTATGTTCTGCAGTATCAAATATTCTGCCAAGATTTAATTCTTTATGTAAAAATAAACACCTCATTAGTATGCAAATTGGTAAAATTATATGTATATAAAGAAATTGATTTCTATATGTGACATGGGGTCACATAAAAATTTCTCAGGTGATAAGGGCTTGTGTTAAGAATGTAGCTGTGTGAGTGGTAAGAAAAGTACAAATGGGAGAGCTGTTATGAAGGGAGAACCAGCAAGATTTGGCAAATGTATGGATAGGTGAAGTAAAGGAGCACTGTGAAGAGCTGGGGATAATGTTAAAATTATGAACCTGAGCAACTGAAAGAATAATGTTTGCCTACAACAGAAATAGGAAAGTTTGGAAGAAAAGGGATTTTATAGAAAAAGAGAATGCATCTAGTTTTAGGAATGTTGAATCAGATGTTTCTAGGACAATTAGTTTGAAAGACCTGATAGGCAGCTGGTGACATGGCATTAAAGCTTGGGTGAGAGACCAGGACTAGATATGAGGATCTAAAGATGACAGCCATGGGAGATGATGAACTTAAGAAGAGAGGGGGATAGAGGAAGAAGATAAGAGGGCCTCAAGAGCCAAGGGAATAGCCACGATTAATGAGATCTGATACAGATAAGAAAATAGCAAAGGAGACTGAGAAGGTTCAGTCAGTAATGGGGAGAAACAAGAGAGGTGTGGTGAAAAACCAAAAGGAAGAGAGTATCTTGGAAGAAAGGATGGTCAGTGGTGTTAAGTATAAATGATAATAAAAGATGAGGTTTGAAAAACAATGATTAGATCTGACAATTAAGAGATCATTTTTAGTTGAGTGATGAGATCAGAATACAAATTTTAACATATTCAGGAATGAGGAAAAAAAGAAATTATAGATGTTTGGGGTTTTTTTTTCATGGAATTTGGCCACAAAAAGGTGTGAGGGGAAGCCTTAATGCCAGCACCCTGTTACTTCAGCTTCAGTTTTGGGTGGTGACATGAGGCACTCTTAAGTCATTGAACAGTTATCAAAGAGAAGTTTAGTTTATCCTAACCCAGAAAGGATATGTGACAAGGATATTAGCATTTTATTTATTTATTTATTTCTGGATGCAGTCTTTCTTGTTTCCATATGGAAATGTGACTGGGCATGGATGCAATAGTCTATAGACACTCACCCGATTCCATGTGGATGGGATTTTCTTCTGCCCTTAAGATAAGAAAGTTGCAACAAGGGAGTTAGGTGTCAATCAGTTCCTCAGGATAGCCTTGTTTCCTTTTAAGGAAAACTAATCATTGTAGTGGAGGAATCAGGGTCCCCTGGTCCTATCACAGAAGGGGAGATCCAATAGCTTGAGGGAATAGTAGAGTCTGGTGACGTTTTTTGTTTTGTTTTGGTTTGCTTTTGGGGATAGAGGAGACTTGGATGGGTTTAGAAGCAATAGGGAAGAAACTAGTAGATAAGGAAAAGGTGAAGTTTGGAGAAAGAAGGGAGGTACCAGAAGATGCAATTTACTGGAGAATAGTATGGCACAAATGGGATTTTTCACCAAAATGTCAACAAGGGGGCAGTATGCAGCTTCCTCTCTGGGAAAGTCCATAGTCCCCACTGTCCCCGTCCTTTGCCTTGAGCTCCTCTCCTGGACCACTCCGCTTGGGGGGAGCTTGCCATTGGCCAGAGCCATCCCCCTCCCCTCTCAAACAGTCCACCTTCCTCATCAATTCTTGCAGAGCTGAAGGTTAAACTACTAATCCCCCTGTCCCCACCACCACCACCAAGAAAGGACCGTTCTTTGTGCAGAGCCGGCATGCTCTACCCTAACTTCCACTTTTTTTGCCCAAGGTGAAAATATTCCTACTTCCAGCTCTGTCTTCCTTTGATCTGCTGCAGCCAAAGTACAGCGTTAATACCTTCACAGAGCACCGGGAGCATGGTGGAGGGGGAGAGGAGGGATGTTGGACAGCTCTTAAGCTCTCTCAGGATTTCTGAGTCCATATTAACACCCAGAGCTGAATTTAAAAGAGAGCACACCCAATAAAATAAATACAGCACTGCTGGGCCTCTGAGAAGTGATGAGAGAATAAACTGTCAGGACAGGGATTTACTCAGTGGCTTTGATCCACAAGCTGAAAGCAGGATTGGCCCCGTCTCTCAAATCTCAAGGCAATACCTGCCCAGCATGGAGATGTTCTGCCCCTGGGGCCTTGGGCAGGGAAGTCAGGGTTGGGAGGGGATAGGAGCCTCCTGGAGAAAATATTTCCTTGCTTAATTGACATTGAATGGCAGCATCCTCCTGCCAAGATCAGTTTGGTTGAAGGGGTTTCATTGTCCTCTTGGTAGTGGGTGTTATTACATTGCCTTTGGCCTAAGTCTGATTTCCAAGAGCAACCGGTAGGAGCCAGGACATGGGGCTGGATTTCTGTGTAACCCCGTTTGTACTGGCTGGGGGGACCGAGGATCTTTCCACTTGCTTGGAGTAACCAAAGACGAGTCTTTGTCTTAGAGTGTCTTACCTTGTCACAGGATATTTGGGCTCTGTGATGAAGGCAAGGGCCTTTTCTGGGGCCCTTAACTCAGGAATCAATAACTCACATGGAATTTCTTCAGAGCCAAACTGAGAGCGTTCAATAATTACATTTAAGCCAAGTTCTAAAATAAAGGCTTCGTGCGGGGCTGAGGGTATATGGCAGAGTGGTGTGTGGGGCGGAAGACTTCAGCTCTCTCGTTCCCCTCATCCCCCCCTTCTTCCTGCCTTAGCTCCTTTTCAAACCACAAACATGGTTTTATTGACAGATCGGATTTGGGGGTTGCCTTTTTTTTTTTTAAATACAGGTTAAAAAAACAGTAATAAATATGACAAAGGACTTTCCACCTGTCCTGCCTTGGGAAGTCTGCCTAAGTGACCTTAAGTAAGATAATAAGCAAGGAGTGTGAAAAGAGAAGACTTTGTCTCTTCACATTAGCGGCATCCCTCCTCAAGTGGCAGTATCTCCGAAAACGCCGCTGAGCCTTTAATGAGACTACAGTGTGTTAGTGTACCAGTCTAATTAATCCCATATTTTCACACAGCATAATTACTGAGCCGGGGCTGAATTATTTGGCTACTGGAGGTGGAGCAGCGTCTGCACTGTCCTCCGTCTTTGCTCCTCACAATTTATTATGCCATGCAGTCAGACACCATTGAAACCTCGTAGTATGGGACTATCTGTCATCTCTACATTATCAGTAAAATACACCACCTTCCATACTGTGCTACAAGGGCTTGAGCAAATTGCTATTTTTATGGGATATGATAAAGGAAATGCTACCTTATGTTCAAATTTTTAACTGTCTGGTGCATGGAATATACAGTCTCGGGGAGTACATGGAGTGCCGTGATGGCTCATTTGCATACCTAAATTCAGGACATTATTTTTCCCCCAGGTTCACTCCCATTCATCGAGGAGTAGGCAAGCCTCCGCTGTTGAAACCATAGCTTTGTGCATATAATTTAAAAAAAAATAAAGGGTCACCTTTACACTTAAAGAAATCTCCATCTCCCCAGAGTGCCCCACTCCCCTTGCCCCATCCCACCCCTCCCCCCCTTTTCTCTCTCGGTTTATAGTATTCACTGGAACATATTTTTGCACATTATTATTCACCTCTGATATATGATCTTGCCATTTTGAAACTAGTAGAGCCCCCTCCCCTCCTCCCCGCCCTTGGCTTCCCCCAGGATTTCAGGGAGATTTGTGGTTTAAACATTGACTCACTGGGCAGTGTTTCTGTGGCTGGTTTAATGGTGGGGCAAACACTGCATTTGCTCCATGGGATCGTGGTAAAATGATTCTTTTTCTACCAAAAAAAAAAAAAAAAAAAAAAAAAAGCCTGATACCTTGTAAATTTTAAACCCGGCTTTAATATTGTATCAGGCTGGCTCAGTGTTGTGTATGGTTTTCATATCCATAGGCTAGAGCTACAGCTATGCATGTGCCCTCCAAAGTAAGACATCGAAATAAGGGGAACCACATGCTGGAGAGGACAGGGGACAGAATGACTTCTGTACATTAAAAAAATAAAACAACAACAACTAAATAATGGCCTAAATGTACACTGCTCTCCAGATCTAGTAAAACTCTAGCTCTAGTATAATTCAAGGAGCAAGAAAGGGAATCATATTGTATCTTGTTGATTTAGCCCGATGGGATTGGATCTGACACTCAGAAGCTCTTCCGCATGTGCAAATAGGAATGTGAACAACTGGTCCTGCCCCTGGAATTAGAGATGCAGCACTGAGCCTTTTATCAGTCAGCCGGGGCAGCAGAATGGAGCCTAAGGTCAAGGGTTAAGCAAGGTTAAATGTTAACAAACTTCAGCTTGTCAGATTTCTGAGACTGGGCAAACGAGCAGCTCGCATGTGTCATCACTTTTACCATTGTGTCTTAGCAGGTTGAAGTCTGAGCAAAAGAATAGTATGTGTGCACATGTGTGTGTGGGGAAAGGGGATGGAGGGAGAGAGAGAGAGAGCAAAGGAGAGAGCGAGGGAGAGAGACAGAGAAAAACTGAGAGGGCAAGAGCCAGGGAGAGAAGACAGAGAGAGATCGAGAGAGAGAGAGAGCAAGGGGGAGAGAAAGAGAGAGCAAGAAAAGAGAGAGAGAGAGAGAGAGAGAGAGAGAGAGAGAGAGAGAGAGAGAAAGAGAGAGAGAGAGAGAGAGAGTGCAAGGGAAAGAGAGAGAGAAAGAGCAAGAAAAGAGAGAGAGAGAGAGCAAGGGGGAGAGAGAGAGAGAGCAAGAAAAGAGAGAGAGAGAAAGAGACAGAGAGAGAGAGAAAGCTCTTTGTGGGTAGTTATACTTATGGGAAATTTCTAGTTTTGTGAATCAGAACCTATGTAATCAAATTATATTTCCCCCCTTTTAGTATACAATTTACTTAAGACATCCTGATTTTATTTCCCTTCATTTAACCTAAGTTGTATCATTATATTATATTACAATATTAATATTCTTAGCACTATTTAAAATTTTTTAAAAAAACCTATTTTTTATAATGCATGATGGCAGCTCTCTGTATAATACCTGGGAAAATATGTTTAATTCACTTGGGTTATTTGAGTAGTTGAGATTTGTGCATTTAACCTCTCTGGGTTTCTTTAAAATGAGGGACTTAAAACTTGATATTCTGAATTGCTTAACTTTTTATCTGATTAGGAAAGTTTGAATACAAACAAGAAACATATTAAGCTTCTTGTAAGGAAAATGTAGTATTAATTCAAAATTGGTATATACAGAATCAGAGAATACGAGATAGCAAAGACCTTAACAGCCTATCTAGTCAAACCTCTTCATTTTGCAGATAAGCAAATTGAAGACCAAGATATTCAAAGATATTGAACAACAACAAAAAAGAATACATAATGAACATTGCCAAGTTTTTTTGCAGAGAGGTTGAGTCTTAGAAAGACTATAATCAGGACCCTATTTCTATTGCCCATTTCCAGGACAATAACACAAATGAATCTGCAATAACCAGACAAAATGGGATAACGAGGACTTGGAGAAGAGATGGAGAGAAAGGGTTAGACTTGCCCAAATTTATGTACATAATCAGTGATGGACCCAGGATTTGAACCTAGATCCTTTGACTATAGATCCTGTACTTTGCATAACACCATACTGCCTCCATATTTCTATAGTGTGCTTTGATTTTGTCATAACCACATTTTGATGTGAGCAAGTGAAAAAAGTAATAGCAATAATAAATAAGAGAAATCTAACAAAGTAGCATTAGCATGCATAGAACATACTCTGGGGGTTCTCCAGTGTGCCAGCACACTCTGGCCAACATTACCACTGGCCCTCATCCTTCCCCATAGGACCAATTGTGCTGACACTCCTGGCTCATGCTTTTTGTGTGCCTAGGCAGAGAAGAAGATTATTACTGCTTTTACCACTGTGAAATATTGGCTTTTCCAGGAATGAAGTTTATTTTGAACTCAACTCATGTGAATCTTTTTAGCTTTAAGAACACTCACATGTTTCCATCTACTTACAAGTAATTACTTACACGAGAAAGAAAGCCAAATTCAGAAAATCCAAACACAAAATTTAAATTTTATAAGTATTTTTTAAACCTAAAGATGAATCTGATCAAGAAGATTTTTAATTGGATAAATGGAGGGAGACAGAGAAAATTGTCAACATATTTTCACTAAGCCAAGTACCAAAGAATATTATAAAGACAATTATATAGAGGACCAATAATTCACAAGAGATTAATAATATATAAGAAGAAGAAAAACAATAAAATTAATGGCCTTAAATAGTCATGTGGCATGGGGAAAATATAAAACAGACTAAAAATCTAAGCAAAAGAAAGACAAATCCATTTCAGAGATATCGTTACTGGTGTGATGTGACTCCAAAATGGAATATGGCAATTGAAGGGTTTATTTTATTAGAAAGGAATGTATTGAGAAAAAAGGGTAGTGTAGTAACCTTGAAAGTAGAAATGTTAGGAACCTTGGTCAGAAGGAGCCCCTCCAATCTAGGTAGGTTGTTAGTAAAGTGGAGGGAGCATTAGGCATTGAGTCAGAAAGATCTGACTTCAAATCCAGCCTCAGATACTTACTAGCTGTTTGATCTTGGGCAAGTCCCTTACCCTTTATCTGTTTCAGTTTCTCCAACTATAAAGCAGTGATAATAATCACACTTCCCAGAGTTGTTGTGAGGATCAAATGAGAGAGTATTTAAAAATGTTGAGTGCAGTGCCAAGCACATAGCAAACATTTAATAAATGCCTGTTTCCTTCTTACCCCTCTTTCCTCTCATTGAGAGAAATTATTCCTTATTTTGTTCACTAATGAACTGTACAGGAATGGATCTACTATTTCCTTTCATCTATTACTCAGGCCTTACATCTATTTATCCTTTTTACCCCTGTGTTATCCCTCCCAATTTTAATTTAATTTCTATGCCTGGGACAACTAGGTGGTGCATTGGATAGGGTACCAATCCTGAAGTCAAGAAGGAGCTGAATTCAAGCCTCAGATACTTACTAGCTATGTGACCCTAAGTAAGCCACTCAATTCTGATTGCAAGAAAGAGAAAGCAAAGAAAGAAAAGGAAAGAAAGATTCCATGGCTTTTGTTCAAATCTTATCCCATCTCACGTCTCTGCAGATATTGACAATCACTCCCCTTTCTTGGACACAGCCTTTTCCCATGGATTCTGTGATACTTCTTCCTGTTACAGAACCTTCCTAACAGCTTCTTTTCAGACTGGGTCATCATTCATCTCCTACCTATTAAGTTCTGGTGTCCCCCACCACTCTGTACATGCCTTCTTCTTCCTTTACATTCTCTCTCTGGGTGATCTCTCATTCCATATGTTCAGTTATCATTTCTGTGCAAATGACTCCCAAGTCTACATTTCTAGCCTAATCTCTCTCTCCTCAACTTCAGTTTCGCATCAAAAATTCCCTGCTAGACAACTCCATCTGGATGTATAGAAGGTATCTCAAATCTAATATGCCAAAACAGAACTCATTATTTCTCCTTTTAGACAAACACTTTCTCTAACTTTCTTTATATTTGTTCAAAAAAAAACCCAGCAAGTTTTCCACCATCTATGTTTGTAACCTCACAGTCTCCCTTGACTCTTTACTCTTCCTTATATCACATATCTTATATGTTGCCAGGTCTTAATGATTCTACTTGATGAAATGAAAGATGCACTAGCTCTTAAATCTATCTCTTCTTTTCTTATATGGCTGCTGCTCTTATTTCTAGGATAGTGGTCTTTTTTTTTCTTGTAATTGAGGCAATTGGAGTTAAATGACTTGCCCAGGGTCACACAGCTAGGAAGTGTTAAGTGTCTGAGGTCAGATTTGAACTCAGGTCCTCCTCCTGTCTTCAGGGTTGGTGCTCTATCCACTGCATCACCCAGCTGCCCCAGTAGTGTTCTAATAATTTCTCACCAACAGGGCCCCAGAAAGAGGGAGTAGAGGAGGGAAAGTAAGAGCAAAGGAGGGAAAGTACCCTTTGAGAGTGAGGCTGAAGAGATGGAGCAGCTGAAATTCAGGTAAGGGACCATAATAGACCTTCTTAAGATACAGCTAGCCTGAGCAGGGACCCACCAATCAGAAGAACAGGTCTAGACAGTCCATCAGATGTTGGCAGGGCTGGGGAGGTAGACTAGTCTGGAAAGAGAATCTGTAGGGAATGTACTATGATCTGTTTAGCTATTCCTTAATTGCCGGAGCACCTACTTTATTTCTATTCCTTTGTTGCTGCAAAGAAAGTGCTGCTATGAACATGTTTATGAGACTTCCCTTTTTGAGTTTGACCTCCTAGCAAAAGTCAAGCAGTAGGACATTTAAAGCAATTCATTTCATAATTAGAAGTAAGAGTTAAATAAAGCTGTCCCAGGGAGAGGAAGGGTGTGATTTCAGATTCTTTCTTGAGAACAATTTTTTTAAGTAAAAAGAAGATTTTTAGCATTGAAAGCCAAAATAAACCTTAGCAACAAACTAGTCCAAATCTCTCATTTTATAGACAAGAAAACTGAAGTGTTATTTGCCCAAAGTCTCAAAGACAGCAGAGGTAGATTTCAAAGCTACATCCCCTGCCTCAGAATTTAGGGATTTCTATTCCTTATACATAATTTCTTGAAAAAGGAGAGAGCTAGTGGACCCTGGACAACTGAGAGAAGAGAAGATGTCACCGAGGAAGGCAAGAGTGAAAGAAGAGGAAAAAGGAATCCAACAACAATTTCTGTCCCATTCCACAGTTTTATCCAGGCTCTGGGCAAAATATTCTAGTAATCTATTGAGTGAGCCAACCCAACCCCCTTGACATCAGATTTTTTGCAATGGATTCTGCCAAATCACAGTTATTTTTTAGGTGTGATGTGCCTGACATCAAAATAAACAGTTATTTTTCAAATTGGCTGCATCAAACACACCATGACATAGCCAACCTTTAAAAAAATGAATGATTTATTTAAAAGGTTGGATGTGTCATACTAGCATCCAAATCAGCTAGTGAGAAATCAGATATCACAGAGGCTAGGGCAGCCAACAGAGAAAGAACAAGAGGAGAAATGATACAGATTAATTTTTTTCAAGAAATTATAAAACACTACATAAATATGCCATTACATGGCTGAAATGAAAATTATAGGCATGGACTTGGTTTGCTTTATCTTGAGTAATACCTTTCTTTCTAATTCTTTTGAGGAGGCTTTTTTGGGGGTAACTTCCTCTCCCCCATCATCCTAGCTCATTAAGGACTATTGGGAGCAAGTGCCAGCACCACCAGCTATCACTGAGGAGAATTAGGGACCTTTCTCTTCTTCAATCAAATTTCATTGCCCAGTCCCCACCAAGTTTAGGATGCTCATCTCAGATGTCTGGTCCCCACATTTCTACCTTCACAGGAGATATTTCAGAATCCTAATCCACTCGAACCCTCCAAGCTACCATTCTCCTTTTGAGAACCATCTGCCCTAACATTGTTCATCTGGGTTTTGTCATCTGCCCTGCTCTTTCCCCTTCCCAGCTAACACTTGGCTTTTCTATTTTCCATAAACTGAACATGAACACAGACTCTCCTTCCCCAATTAGATTGTGAGTTCCTTGAAAATGAGGGTACTTTTAAAATTTTTATATTTGTCTTCCCAGCAGTTAGAAAATAAAATTTCCATTCTAATCAATCAGTGGAACAAATATTTATCAGTTCATGGCTTATCTGCCAGACAACATGTCATGTATTGGAACTAAAGAGATAATAACAAAACAATCCTTGCCTTCAAGGAACGTATATTCTTCCATACAGTTACACCCCATCTTCTACACAAGTAAGTTTACACAAAGTAATATAATGTACTTCAGAGTAAGGAAGGAGTGCTAACAATCAGGATGGGGTGGGAAAGAACTAGGAAAAGTATCACGTAAGAACTGGCATCTAACAACCTGATCTAGGCATTCTGGAAGGTGAAGAAGAAGAAGAATTGTATAGATATGGGGCAGCACTTGTACAAAGGCAGGGAGGTGGGAGATAGAATGTTGTGATGGGGAACAGTTAGCAGGACAGTTTGGAATGGGGATAAAATGAAATAAGACTAGGAAGATAGATGGCAGCCAGCTTGTAAAAGGCTTTAAATGCCAAGATGAGAAATTTGTAGCAATAAACATTTCATCTATTACTATTGGGTGCCAAACAAGTGGGAGGGAGTATGCACATCAGTCTGCAAAGCACACATGCACATCCCTCTGTTCTTGCCTTTCTTTACAATAACTCTATGTTTGTTTAATGGACTACTGAAACCTGAGAGGGCATAGCTGGACTGTTTTTTACACTAATGGAGGGGGTGGTCAAATGAGGTCACAGAATTATTACCATATTGGTAAAGGGAAGTAACCCTTTTTGTGCTGTCTCCAATTGGAATGATCTAGGATTAGAAAATAAGAGAGACAATGATCCAGCAGAACTCCTTTAAGTAAAAGTTATAAGACCTGGGGAAGAATCTCATCTTTACAGCTTTCCCTTGCTCATCTGTGTTTTTTCTCTCTAGTATATGTTTGTGTATACAAACTATAGCTAGAAAATGCATTCCCTTTAAGATAGGAGAGAAAAAAATAGTGTCCTTTTTAATACATTCAAGAGTTTATAGGGGTTGAATTAAGACAACAAGACTTGCTAGCCTTGCATTGAAAGATCAACAATTTTAAAAGTACAACTTTTCTAGAAAGATTCCCTCCAACTCCAAGATATCTAGCACCACATCTCTTTAGATTTTACCAAGAATTATCTTCAGGCATCCCAGAATAGGATCAATCCTCCTTATTTTGAGAGTGTTCACAATTACAAAGAAGCAAGGTCCCTATGTGAATAAGGACCAGAGTGCTAAGGAGTTAAGTCAACCGATCTCTCAATAATACCACATTGGAAACATCAAAAACCTAAAGGTTCCCACACTGAGGTACGAAAGTGGAAGAATATAACAAATAGAAGCTCATACCAATCATTGTCCTTTTACCCCTCCCAGTAGAGGTGAGGAGAGCCCAATTCTAACATAAAATCCAGAGTCAAGAAATAAACTGGAAAAATTATGAAATGACAAGAAAGAGCCTCACTATAAAACTCTAGTGTGGTGACAAAGAAGTTCAAGACACAAATTCAGAAAACAATGACTTAAAAAAATGTACAAGAAAGACATCAAAGAAAAATTCAGTTTGATCCAAGCTCAGTAAGAGTTCCTAGAAGAACTAAAGAGATTTTTAGAAAGAACTAAAAAAAAAATTACAAAACAAAATAAAGGAAAAAAATTGGGGAAAATAAGAACTATTGCAGAACCACTTTTTGCCTAAGAAATTTTTACATGAACCCAAGAGTATAGGTATATAAAATAAGTATAGAAATCAAACATTTACCTGATAACAAATCAGAATTTTGTGTCTCCTACATTCAGTTATAAGACCCTATATGGGGTCATGAACTATGGTTTAAAAAGCTGGAATATAAAACAAAGGATTTTGAATACATGTACACATTTATATACATGCATGCATAGAACTTGTTTTATTAAATATTTCTCAATAACATACAATTTTTTTCACCATTTTTTAAAAATTGAATTTCAAATCCTCTCCCTCCTTCCCTCCCTCCCATTCTTCACCATATCCCCACTCCCCATTTGATTTCAGTTATACATATGAGGTCATGAAAAAACATTTCCATATTAACCAAAAGAGAATACAAACAAAATAAAGCAATAAAAATAAAGTCACAAGTATTCTGCATTATGCACTCAATATTCATTAATTCTCTCTTTGGAAGTGGATACCTTTGGAATCATCTTGGATCATTGTCTCCATAAGAATAGCTAAATCTTTCACATTTGATCATCCATTAAAATGTTGCTGTTACTGTGTACAATGTTGTCCTGATTCTGCTCACTTCACTTTGTATCAGTTCTCATAAATCTTCCCAGGTTTTTCTGCAACCTGTCTTGCTTATCATTTCTTATAGCACAATAATATTTCATCAAAATCATGTACTTGAACACTTGTTCATCCATTTCCCAATTGATGGTCATCCCCCTCGATTTCTTTGCCACTGCAAAAAAAAAAAAAAAAAAAAAAAACCCAAAAAACAAAAAACCCAAAGCTTCTAGAAATATTGTTAGTCCTTCTCCCCCTTCCCCCCCCCGCCCCCTCCCCTTTTTAAAATATCTTCGGGGGCAGAGACCTAGTAGTGGTATTGCTGAGCCAAAGGTTATGCACAATTTATAGTCCTTTGGGTGTAGTTCCAAATTGTTCTCCAGAATGGTTGGACTAGTTCACAACTGCATCAACAATACGTTGGTGTCCCAATTTTTCCACATTCCCTCCAGCATTTGTCATTTCCCTTTTCTGTCATGTTAGCCAGTCTGACAGGTGTGAAGTGGAATCTCAGACTTGTTTTAATTTGCATTTCTTTAATCAGTAGTGAATTAGAGCATTTTTTATGTGAATATTGTTAGCTTTGAGTTCTTTTTCTGAGAGCTGCCTGTTCATATCCTTTGAACATTTATCAATTGGGGGAAGATCATAGGAGTTTAAAGCTGAAAGGGAGCTTAGTATTTATTCATAGTCTTAATCCCATCCTTTTACAGATGAGAAAATTAAAATATTGAGAACTGAAGTGACTTATTCATTGTTCAGTGATCCATTGAAAAATCCAAGGTATTTGTGATAGAGATAAGATTTGAATCCAGGTCTCTGACACCAAATCCAATATTCATCTTATACCAGACATTATTTCTGTACATCTCCCACTCTCCCCACTCTTCAGCATCTGTGCCATATCTATCTTTGTATTCCTAGCACCTACTTCTGTAACTTGTACATAAAAACTGCAGAATAAACGTTTGTTGAATTTAATTTAACCTAAAATTAAAATAAAGATGCAATGGGTTATTCTTAAATTTCAATTTTAGTCTTAAAATAGAAGTTAAAATGTTAAAAACAACTTTTCAACAAAATGGACTAAAAAGCTTGCTTTCTATTTTGAGTTATAATAAAAAAAACAGTTCTCAATATGATTTCATGGAATTTTTAAAATTTAAATTTTATTTATAAGGCCTCTCAAAGCCTTGATGTACAGAGTCCATAGAGGGTCTTAATTCACCACTGGATATGAGAGATATTTTATTTTATTTTATTTGCTGAGGCATTTGGGGTTAAGTGACTTGCCCAGGGTCACAGAGCCAGAAAATGTTAAGTGTCTGAGACCAGATTTGAACTGATGTCCTCCTGACTTCAAGAATGGTTCTCTATCCACTATATCATCTAGCTGCTCCATGAAAGATATTTTAATTTAAAATTCACTAGGACTTTTCAACTGATTGGATGCTGGAGATGAATGGGTGGAGTGCTGGAGAATAGTGGTACTATGAGCAGGAAAGTCAAGAGAAACTTAGATATAGGTGAAGGAGACTTAATGAGGTTAATTTTGGATACATTGAATTCAAGACATAGCAAGATATATAGATAAAAATAAAGGGTCCATCAACTGGAGAAATTCTTGAAAATTATTTTTATAGAGGTAAGATTTCCAAATGTAGGCATGGAGAAATCATCAAGGGAGAACACATAGAAAGAACAAATAAGGAGATTTAAAGGGTAAAAGCTAGAAATCTATCTCTATTAGTGGGAAAGAGAAGGAAGAGGAATTAGGAGATAGATGAAAGAAGTAAGCCAGAGGGAAAGGTGGGACTTCAACTAACTAATTTCTGTTTCCTAATCTATAAATTAGAGGTAATCTTATTCAGATTATTTTACTCATTTGTTCTACAGGGGACATATAGATATCCACTAATTTTTCATGTGGCATAGGAGTCAGAATAACTTTAATAGCCATAAGAATCCCAGGTAATATACTGTGAAAGTATATGATGATGTTATACTTTGTGTGCCTAAGAGTAGCCCTGAGACTTCCCCTAATGACTCAAGACTACAAATTCTGATCAGGAAGGAAGATCCCCAATTTTTTTTAAAGATGAATCAGCTTTTAATCTTTCATGATAATCTAGATCCGCTTTGGAGTTTACAAAATATTTCAGGAGTGTTCTCTGGAATCCATATCATCAAACCAGAACTTCCAGATACTCCAAGCTTTTGAAGCAAGAAGAAAGAATGGCCATAATTGAAGGAAGCAAAGAGAGTGACCCACCTTCCTTAGCGTGGACTGTCTCAGATAGGGAGCAGATCCTCCTCCACTTCAAACCTTCCCATCTTCCCAAGTCTTCTTTCTCTCCCTTTCAATGGAGGCTGCACAGGAATCAATGGCCAGGAGAGTCTCATGGTCAACCTTTGGTATGGAAATTCAGACTGTATAGTATTCCTTTGCTCTGTACCTTCTGGGGATCTAACTTCCATTTCTTCCTTTTGGAAAATCCCCTGACCATAGTTGTTATTATCTTACCTACCTCATAAGAATATTCTGAGGCAAGAGCAATGTATGTATCTGGAAGCATTTTGAAAATAAAAGTGGCGTATATTCACAGGACATTATTATATTTCATGGCTAAAATGTCACAACTATGAAATACAATCCCTTAGTTATGACAAAATAGGGGATTATTATTGTAGTTAAGCAAAAAATAAAATTCAATCCATTCTGTCAGAGATGTGTATGTACACAATGTATTAATATACTTTCTTTTGATATTACTTGCTCTCTTGGCTGAGACAGGGTTATGTGATCTAGAATAGTTTTCTACTCTTTCCTTCTTTGCAGGTTGCTTTGCTTTCATACTATTGACAAGTAAGAGCTTGGTTGTGATAAGGTCACATGATCTATGGGCAAAAATAAAGGAACCTCAGAGAGGAAAGTCATTGTAATCTTTAAGGAAGGAGAAAAAAGAACCTGGAATTTGAGAAGCAGACTCCTAACTTCAATACTCCTGGAAGCACAGTTATTTGCACTTTTCTTGGAAAGAGGAATAATAAAACTATGAGCCAACAAAATGAAAATAAATAAAAATCCTTTTAGACACTCCCAGAGTGGCAGAAAAGACTCAATATTTTCCCTCCTAATGAAATCAATATTCTGAAATGAATGTGAGTGCCTGACCTCATGGAAACAGAGAGAATTTTTTTAAAGTTTTTTTTTTTCATAAAACTCAATATGAGTAGCACTTTCTCAGGGATGTGGATGAGGATGATAGAGGGTGGATTATCTGTGGACAGTAGGCTAAGCTTTAGTGGACATGAAGTAGAAATTCCTCAGAGGAGTTTTTCCTTCATAAGATATAGTGTTATACTGAAACCTGCATCCTGTTAAATGTCATTAATAGGTAGATGAAATTTCCTTTTAATACCCTGCTTTTGTTTTCAATGATTTAAACCTGAAGAGATTAACTGTCTACCATATAAACCGTCACTCCTTGTAAGTATCCCCCATTTTCTTATAGCTCAATATGTTGGAACATCAGGCATATCTCAATGATCAGCCTCTCCTATCCTGATTTTAAAATCATCATTTGGTTTGCCTTTCACTTTCCTGACTATTCTCAACTCTCTCTTTTGGTTATCTTTTAATCTCATATCTTTTATCAGCCTTATTTCTCACTTTCTTCTACTACTATGTCAGGGTTTCTCGGCTCAATCCAATGGTATAAAGACATGGATATTTGTCTTTTCTCTTTTTCTCTTTTTTGTTTTTCCATATCAGTGGAAGATTAGTTCCCAAGTGATATTTTGCTGTCCTTTCTGTACCATCTGTTGCATTTTCTCTGCAAGTAAAGACATTGCCTTCCTCATTGTCATTGGTCCTCTTCGAGAATGAAGGATAATGATTTTCTCTCCTGACTCAACTCTCAAAACATGAATAAATTATTATCATTAAGAGTTTTTAGAGATGAGATAGTGGGCATATGGGTTAGTAATTAATGATAACTCTTTTTATGAGGTAATAATGTCCATGATTTTTTTATTTGTTTTTGCCATTCGTATCTTCCTCCTTTCAATTATCTTGAGAATTTACACTTTCTTTCCTTCCACAGTTGTGTCATATCTGTCATAGATGTCTCCTTTTGGTGCTTAGTCTTGTATAGTTGTTTTTTCAATCTTTGTTTTCTTTAATACTTATTTCTGTTTCTTCACTGAGGACTTTTGGGGTAGTTTCCAAAAACAGTGACTCTACTATGATCATGAAGAAAGTAATTTGTTATAGAAGTGATGACAGATATTTCCCATTTTTTGTCTGTTGTCCTCTTTCTAGTTTCATCTTTAAATGCTCCTGAGAGGATGTGGCATAATTGGATTTTAGGAAACTCATTTTTACCTTCACCCCATCTTGTTTTATAAGGCAATATTGCTCACAAAATTTCACCATCCTTATTAATAAGATTGCCCAAATAAGTTTATATTCTATATCAATTGTTTGCTGGCTTAGGTAGTTTCAAGGTCTTTTATTCTTATATTAATCTAAATTAGTTAAACTTACATGGAAAATGGTAATAATCCCTGCCAATGCCTATTCTTTTACTTCTTTCCTATTTTTGGAATCTAATTTAGGTCATATTCACTCATTTTAAAAAGTTAAAATTGCTTTAATAGCATGCCACATATTATCATCTTATTCATTCTTCTAATTTGGTATTGATTTTGATATTTACTCAAACAAATTGATTGACCATATGGCTGATAAAAAACCAACAACAATAATTACTCACATTTATATAGTGTTTTATGGTTTACACTGTGCTGTCACAACAACCTTATGAGACAGGGTAGTGCTAACATTATTCTATCTGTTTACAGAGGAGGAAGTTCAAATTCTTGGACAAAGTTAGCACCTGTTGGGATTGAAAAGAATTAGGGGGAGAAGGGCATTGTAGGAAATTCTAAAATCATAGGATTTAACGTTGGAAGGAAACTTCAGTTAATATACTGCCTCCTTATTTTAGAGTCAAAGAAATATGAGACCCAGAAAAGTTAAGTGATTTTTCTAAGATTGCACAGGTTGTAATTTATACATTTAGTAAATACTAGAGTGGGGACCCTACCTAACACTCCTAAATTAGCACATTTTTTGGTATGATACCATTAAATAGCCTGGACCTAATAAAATTAAATGGATAACTGTAAAATGGAGTCACTGTCCTTAGAGGATGTGTAGGTATTCTGTGACTATGTCTTGTCTGTTCCTTCTCCTTCCCCCCTCCTCTTTCCCTGTCATTTTTTAGCTTTTTTTTTTTTTTTAAATGTAGTCTTTCCTATTAGAATGTAAGCTCTTTGAGAGCAGGATTCTCTCTCTCTCTCTCTCTCTCTCTCTCTCTCTCTCTCTCTCTCTCTCTCTGTCTCTCTCTCTCATTATTGGGGTTAAGTGCCTTGCCCAGGTCATACAGTTAGTATCTAGTGTCTGAGATGAAATTTGAACTCAAGTCCTCTTGAGTCCATGACCAGTGTTCTATTTATTGCTCCACCTAGCTACTCTTGTCTTTCTTTTTGCTTCTATTTGTATTCCCAGTATTTGGCGCAGTAGTGGTTAATAAATGCTTGTTGACTCACTGACTACTTAGTGGTAAAAAAAGTCTTTTTAATTGTTAGAACTGACTGTACATACAAAAGGCATGAATAAGCCAAACCTCTCTCTTTTATTCTCTGGTGGTCCATGAGGACCCAGTTCTTAGAGCAGGCTTGTTTTTGCCTTCCTGCAGGGTTATACTGAGCATACATATGTCCCTGCCTGCTTCGCATTCAAACATCAGAAACTGTTTGTTTGGGGTTATGATGACTAAGGGTTAATATCATGAGACGATGAAAAGTCTTCCAATTGGACTTGGAGCGAAAATGACTGATGACTCATGAGAACAGCTGTTCATTTTCTGTTTAATCCAGAAAACAGGGCAAATCCTAGCATACTCCAAAGACTGGGTCCTCACTGACTGTTTGCCTTCCTCATTCCCCCACACTTATGCATGCATACACACACTTAATATACATATATATTTTATAGATACACATATATTTTATGTGCCTATAAGATACCACATAAATATATGTAATATACATATATGTATATAAATATGTTATACATATAAAAGTTTACATAGTTCACATCATATTTTAAAATACATATAATTATATATTCATATATTTTACACACATAGTTTATTATAATATATTCACATATTTATAGACATATGTAATATTTCATTTATTAATTCTTTGTTATAGATATCCTTTCTACGTCATGTCCTATGGCAATTTTGATATATTATGGATCAGCATAAGAAATAAAATGAGAATTTTGGAGGAGTTTTGCAGAAGGCACATACAATATGGGAAGGTCAGTAGACATTCAAAATTGCATTAAAATTATATATATATATATAAATATGTATGTATATATATGTATATAGTAATGTATAATATCAACCCAAATTTTGCAATCAAATACTACAAGTACTTCATAAAACCAAAATAAAAAATTCAGATTTCTTCTCTGGTACAAAGGGTGGGCCAGAAAATTTTATGTGGATTTTTCATATTATTGGGCCCCTAATCCCCACAATGTGGAAAGCATAACAATATGTGTATATAAACCTGTTCCTGTTTATACATACAAATATATATTATAATTAATATTAGCTATAAAATGAATTTTGTCCTTATAGCACTTTTCTTTTTCCCCTTTCTTACCCTTAAGAATGGGAAAAAGTTGGGGATGGGGCTTCATTGTAGAAATCTCTCATGCAGAACACTGTAGTGGAAAGGGTATTATACCACCATCAGCCAGCCAGCCATGGGCACACAGATAAACTATTTACCCTTCTGGGGCCTGAGTTTTCTCATCTGCAAAATGAAAGGGTTGAACTAGGTGGTCTCTAAAATCCCTTCTGGTTCTAACTTCTTGGTTTTAGTAGAACCTTGGTTAAAATAGAGGTTGTCTCATTGCAAAGCTCAGAGGGCCATGAAATCTCATAGTTTGTGGTGTGTCATCTGGTAGACTTGGGTTCTTGCCTGGTATAAGAAGCATCTCCAGCCTCACTTCCTTATTCCATGTCTAAATCCGCTGCTATTGACTACATCCTAGAAGCAGATGCCCCTTTTTCTCATCCAGTCATCCTAAATTTGGACAATCTGAAAGTGTTTCCTGAGCCATTGCTTGTAGGTTCTGAATCTTGGAGTACGCCATGTTGTCTGAGTACAATTTTGCATCTCTGTTGTGGACACTGCATTTGGCAGCAGTTGGCTAATTCATTATGCCACGTTGGCTAATGACTTACTTTATTATGCACAAGGAATATAAAATATTTATTTTATTTCGTTATGTAACGATATTAAAAATACACAATGTATTATTTATCCGGAGCACTCTGAGGCTTTCTTTGGGGCTCTTCTGCTGCCCTGTAGCAATAAGCAGTCATCAAGCTTTTGGTGCTCTGGTGATTTTTGCTAACTGGGAGTGTAGAACAGGTGGAGGGGCACCGACTCATCCTTTTCTCTGTCCCATAAGATTTCTTTCATCGGACAACAAAAATACAAATTTTAAGAATAAAGTGGGGTCTCCTGGGAAGCTAGTTGTTTCTGGAAGAATTGAAAGATCTATGCTCAGAGACTGCCATATAAGGATGCAGAACTAAACAGATCAGCTTTTATGCTGAGGTTATATCAACTCTACCACAGGTCTGTCCCTACCAATCAGCACGGGCGACATTTCAGAGCCCCTAGGCTGGAGGGTGGCCGGCTAGTTGGTGCTCCACTGCCTGGCACAGTTTGATTGACAAGGCTGCTGGCCTGTGGCTGTCACCTCCCAGAGGGGGGTTGGACTAGATGGTCTCTAAGGTGCCTTCCAGCTCTAATGACCTATGACTCTATGACAACATGGCTGGCATGCCCCTTGCTTCTGTCTACCAGGTCCATTATTTCTCCTTGCGGTCTCTTTTTTTTTTTCCTGCTTGCTTTCAAATGAGTTAGACCAGACAACAAGGCAAGTGGTACTTCAAAATACACATCATCATAATGTTGTGTTTCTTTCTTTTAGATCTTTTTCACTAATAGGTTTACTCTATTTGTATATATCCAATGAGAAAAATACAAAGCAGGGGATTGTTTTAGATATGTGCCTGGACTTCGGGTGAATGATGATAGAAATACATATAATTTATTCCTTCAAGCCAGGTAATAATAAGGATTGTGATAATATTAATATAGTGCTTTAAAATTTACAAAGTTCACTCCTCAGAGTACTCATAGATTTGGGGCTAGAAGAGATCATAGAAGTTATCTAACCCATGATTTCTTAACGTTTTTCTACTCATGATCCCTTTTTGCCTGAGTAATTTGTATGTGATTCCTGGTTTATAAGTATATAAAATAGATATGCAAATCAAACATTTAGTGATAATAAATAAAAATTTTGTGACCCCCTCATATTCAGTTACAAGACCTCATATTGTAATGGCAAACCACAGTTTAAAAAGCTTTGGTCTAGCCCAATCCCTCCCCCCCCCCCCCCCCAATACTTTATAGATGAAGAAACTGAGACTCAGAGAGTAATATGATCTCAGGTACTGGACTTTGCATTTGTAACTAAAGAAACTGAATTTTAAAGAGATTAAATGAATCACCTAAAGTCATATGATTCAAACCTGGGCCTCTTGACTTCAGATCTGCCCATCACACTGCCTCGGATGTGATTGTCTCTTTGCTCTTGTTTCTTTTTTTGGCTCTCCAATTTGGACCAGTCTGCAAGGAGTAAAGGCTCTAATCCAAGATGTCCTGATAGCAAGATATCCAGATAGAGGAAATGATATGGGAGTTTCCTATGCAAATGGAACCCTGTTGTGGTGATAGATTAAACTGTTCTGCTGGCTTTTGAAGACAGTACAGATATTTCATTGTTGGCATTTTGATTTATGTAGAGTGATGTTCAAAGATGTTTTCAGTGTAACTAGAAACAAAAATAAGAGGAAAAAGTCAAGAACAACAAAATCTACTTCCCTGGAGAGTGTGCTTATGTAGGTGTTGTGTACATATGTACATTACAGTAGAATGAAAAGAAATGGGTTGTCTGCCCCATTCTCATTTTGCTATTAGTATTTAGGTAAGATAAGTTTAGGATTGATTTAAAATAAAAGCAAAAAGCAATTTGTTGACACTGTTTTTTAAAAACATCTTAATTTCCAAATACAGTATTCCTCTTTCCCTATCTAACAATAAAGCCCTTGCAACAGCAACAATACGTAAAGAAATAAAGAATGGGGGGGGGGTAGACAAAAAAAAAAAACATATCTACTGACGGTGACAATATATTACAATAGTACATATTCACAGTCCCTCACTTCTATAAAAAAAAAAAAAAACGAAGATGCTTTTCTCATTTCTTCCTTGGGAACAGACTTGGTCATTATACTTATACAGTGTTCAATTTCATTTTCCTGTATGTTCTTCTGTTATAGTATTATAGTCTTTGTGCATAAGTTTCCCTTAAACTACCTACTCCACTTGGCTCCAGTTCTTAGAAGTTTTTCTATGCTTCTCTGAAGTCTTCATCATTTCTTAAGACACAATAATATTCCATTACACTCATGTGCCACCAATGACTTGCCCATTTTCCCCAACTGATGGGCATCTATTTTGAGTTTGATATAATTTTCAGACAGGAAACTTCTTCTTAGAGCATGAGTCTATTGAAACTGCTATTTCCATCATATGACTGATCTTTGCTATACCTCACAGCAGTATAATGGTTTGAATAAAGCAGTCAGAAAGAGCAAGTCCACTCCTAGGGCTTGGTAAACTAAAGGCAACAATTTGCTGTTGTCTGGAGACAGAAAGTCAAGGAAATGTGCTTAAGCTTACCGGTAATGAGAAAAGGGTCTCACAAGCACCAACAGGAGCAATCCCTATTGCAGGTACTCCTATGTTCCAGCAAACCAGCCTCCCCAAGCCCTGGGATATTCCAGCTGCACCTATTAACCAGTTTTTCATATCTCAGTTGTGCCATATGTAAATACAAATGCCATGTTAGGGAAATAATATCAACCTTGTAGCAAAAAAGTCTTTTCTGGAAGTTGCTGTCTCTCCTTTCATCAGGGCAACATTATATGTGTGTGTGTGTGTGTATTTAAAGATAAACTGTTTCTCTTTTCTTTACCACTGATTCCAGAGGTAACTACATGGAAGCTATAGGCATACCAAGCTATTTTCACTAGTGCCCCCAAATCTACCAAGGTGTTTAATAGAAGTGAGAGCCAAGTGGAATGGGAATGAAATAGTAATAATAAAAAAGAATAAATATGCCAGGTGAAAAATGGATTATTAATTGAAGCTGTGCCCTCCATTCCAATAATAAATGACCCCAGCATTAGGGAAAGCAGGCTGCTAAATTAAAACTAATGTGGGAAGGTGTGCCGGATCCCCCAGCCTCCTGGATGCACAGAGGGTGCCTAGTTCTTTCCCTCCCTCTCCTCAATCTCCCCAGCCTGAGACTTCTTCCTATTTGACAGTTTCTGCAAGCCTAAACTGACAGCTCTTCAAAACCTGCTGAAGAAACCCAGCATTAATTAAGTCATTGCTGGACTGTAATTTCCTTGAGAAGTAAAAAATTCTCACACAAGAAAAGGTTACAGAGACCTTTTCTGTGTCAAAATTACCATGCCGCATGAATATTAATGCTCTTAATGAAGACAACCTTTTTTTTCCCCCTTTTTTTTTTCATCAAGAAGGTTCTGGAGCAGGTGCCAAGCCTGAAGTCTCACTCTGTGGATTTTATAGTCTAGGAGAGCCGGCACAATGCAATTTTCCCATTAAAACCAACATTTCCCACATGATCACGTCCCCTACACTGGTCCCCTCCCCGGGCCCCCTGCGCTCCTTCAGCTTCCGACTAGTTACCTCCCCTTAATGCATTTAAGAGAAGGGAGAAAGCCGGCTTTAGACGGGGCCATTTAAAGGTTTAATTTAGTACATTAGTCAGTGCCAGGCCGAGAGAGCGCAGGGAGGGGCAAGGAGAAGGCAGGAAAGTAGAAAATCTGGTTTATTTACAGAATCGGTGCGCCTGATTCTATGGATCATGGCAATGTTTGCGTCTCTGTCGGCCCTGGGGAGGCCCTGAGAAGTCGACGGCTTCCTTCCAAAGGATGCGCGCTGCCACAACCAGAGGTGGGAAACTGCGGAGAGCAAGGGTGTAAATAACGGGAAACAAAAACAAACCGGCGATTGATTCCCCGGCCCTTTTCGGGCTGCCCTCCGCTCTTGGCCCTCTCTTAGGACCCGACTGCAGGAGGCCCTAGAGAAGTCACCTCTCACTTGACAAATGAGGAAACTGAGACTCGGAGAGGTTACGATTTGCCGGGGACCACCGGGTAGTGAGTAGCAGAGGTGGGCTGCGGATTGCCAGGTTCCCCGACCCCCCTCCGCAGTCCTGCCCCTGCAGCGCGCGGCTGACTGGCGGCGGAGGATGCTGTCCGTCCGCTGGCGCGAGACGTCCGGGCCTTCGCTCGGAACCCTCTTGGCTTCTGACAGGCTTCAGACGTGCCCTACGACTGGAAAGTGGAAGGCGAGTGGGCAGTGGCCACCTCGCCCGGGTCTTTCAGGGGGCCGGCTAGAGCCAGAGCCGAGAGCAGACCGGGCCATGTATTTCTTTGTGAAAGGGAATAATAGTATCAATAGCTGCCATTTACACAGGTTTGCATACCACTTTACATACATTATTCCCTTTGATCTTTCTACCAAATAGGGCACTGGCGGCTGGCTCGGGGCTTAGGAGCAAGTTCTCCACACTTGGGCCCGAGTTTCCTCCTCTGTGAAATGAGGGGGTTGGAGGAAGAGAGGTTCTTGACCATTTTTATGTCACAGAACAGTGTGATATTCTTTTGAAGCCTGTGGAGCCCTTCTCTGAATAATGCATTTAAATGCATAAAATAAAATACATAGGATTACAAAGGAAATCAATTATACTGAAATACAATTATCAATACATATATACACACACACATATATGTGCATATACAGTTTGTGTATTTTTATAAATATGCACATATATGGGATATATATGCATGTGTATATGTATATATGTATGTATACATATATATGTAAATTTCGAAATATAAAATAAGTTAGAGTTCCAAGGAGTTTCAAGCTCTCAAATTCTATGATCTATTTAGATGTTTATCTTCTAGATGGAAGGGGCAGGGGAACCTGTAATATTTTACTTCCTTTGTCACTCATGAGGAGGAGGGTTGTGGTGAAAGAGAGAGAGAGGTAGATTGGGACAGTTGTTCCAGTATCTCTCTGCTTCATTTTCAAAGTTAGTCTAGCAATAGACATTCCTTTTTATTTAATTGGAACATTAAAAAAGGGCAATTTGCAGCATGTCATTGTAACATTTCAGCATTCCTAATAAGGGGTGGGGGGGAGGGAATTCAGAAATGTAAACATTGCGACTAATTTTTTTTCAGTTAAATCTTTTTTACTAGAACATTTTTGGTTTTTCTGAAATATCTAGGCCTATGGCCTTCTTTTTCACACTAAATGAAAGCACATATATGCTAGATCAAATATATGTAAAGGGCTTTGGAAATCTTAAAACATTATAAAATGCTACCTATTATTATTAGCACCATATGTAGAAAGCAACAACAATTCAATTTAATAAACATTTATCAAGTGTTTACTTGGTACTGTCTCCTGTACAAGGTGCTGGAAATACACTAAAAAAATTATGTTTCTCACCTCAAGAAGTTTACTATGTATAAAGTATATAAACATGATGGGGCAGCTAGGTGGTACAGTGAACAGAGTGCCAAGACTGGAGTCCGAAAAACCAGTATTCAAATCTAGCCTTAGACACATACTGTGTCAGTGTTTGCCTCAGTTTTTTTTTTATCTGTAAAATGATCTAGAGAAGGAAATGGCAATTCCAATATCTTTGTCAAGAAAACCCCAAATGGGGTCACAATGAATCAGACAACTGAAAGATGACTGAACAACAAGACATAATTATCTGAAAGAACCTGTGATCTCAGCATATGGAACTTTGGATATGAAAATTCACCTGTCTAGGTTGTTGACAGAGCACAAAGCTCTGAAGTATATGCATTTAAGGTAAAGCTTATAAATGATTTGCTCAGGGTCCCTTAAGCAAGTATGTGTTCCAGGTACAATTTGAATCTTGGTCCTTCAGGTTCCAAAGTTCAGCACTCCATGTATCATGGCATGCTTCCTCTGCCATGAAACATAGATATTTATATATGACTATCACACAAACTAGAAAATATATTGGATAGTGATGCTAAATGATCTGACAAATTCAAGGAGACTGAGAGAGAGAGAACTATCTTGCAAGGAGAATCAAGAAAAGCTCCATGAAAAAAGTAACAACTAAACTGGACACTAAGCAAGGAGAAACACATCAAAAGAGTATAGATTAGCGTCAGGGGAGAAGTCAATTTTGGTCATGGGAAATAAGGGGAGCAGATGGAAAGGAGATAGGATGAAACTGGAAAAGAGTAAGTTTGATTAAAAAATTAATGACCATG